>NC_142946.1:26341703-26409203 GCF_046866305.1 Octopus bimaculoides
CCAACCACTCAGAGAGTGTAGTGGGTGCTTTTACGTGTCACCCGCACGAAAACGGCCACGCTCGAAATGGTGTCTTTTATGTGCCACCCGCACAAGCCAGTCCAGGGGCACTGGCAACGATCTCGCTCGAAAATCCTACAGGAGCCAGTCAGGCGGTACTGGCAACGGCCACGCTCAAAATGGTGCATCTCATGTGCCACCCGCACAAGAACCAGTCCAGGGGCACTGGCAACGATCTTACTTGGCTTGCCGGGTCTTCTCACGCACAGCCCATTTCCAAAGGTCTCGGTCCGTAGTCATCGCCTCGGTGAGGCCCAATGTACGAAGGTCTTGCCTCACCACCTCAGCCCAGGTCTTCCTGGGCCTACCTCTTCCACGGGTTCCCTCAACTGTTAGGGTGTGGCACTTTTTCACGCAGCTATCCTCCTCCATTCTCACCACATGTCCATACCAGCGCAATCGTCTCTCTTGCACGCCACAACTGATGCTTCTAATGTTCAGCTTTTCTCTCAAGATACTTACACTCTGACGGGTATTCACATTGACATTACACATCCAACGGAGCATACTGGCTTCATTCCTTGCGAGCTTACGTATGTCCTCAGCAGTTACAGCCCATGTTTCACTGCCATGTAGCATGGTTGTTCGTACGCATGCGTCATACAGTCTGCCTTTTACTCTGAGTGAGAGTCCCTTTGTCGCCAGCAGGGGTAAGAGCTCTCTAAACTTTGCCCAGGCTATTCTTATTCTAGCAGCTACACTTTCAGCGCACCCACCCCCACTACTAACTTGGTCGCCCAGATAGCGGAAGCTATCGACTACCTCTAGTTTTTCACCCTGGAATGAGATAGAGGTTGTTTCCTGTTTGTTTGCAGTCTTTATTGCACCTGAACATCTGCCACAAACAAAAACTAACTTGCTAGTTAACCTGCCTTTGATGTTGCTGCACCTCTTATGTGTCCATAGCTTGCACCGGGTACATCTTATAGAGTTACTACCTACTCCTTTTCTACATACTGAGCAGGGCCATCTACCTGAAGGGGTTTGTGTTTTATCTACCTTCCTACTTATTAGGATTTTGGTTTTAGCTAGGTTGACTCTAAGGCCCTTCAATTCTAGACCTTGCTTCCACACCTGAAACTTCTCCTCTAGTTCTGATAGTGACTCCGCAATTAGGGCAAGGTCATCAGCATAGAGGAGCTCCCAGGGGCAGCCTGTCTTGAACTCCTCTGTGATTGCCTGGAGGACTATGGTAAATAATAGGGGGCTGAGGACGGAACCTTGGTGGACCCCTACCTCTACCCGGAATTCATTGCTGTACTCATTTCCAACCCTCACCTTACTGGCCGCATCTCTGTACATGGCTCGCACAGCTCTCACTAGCCATTCTTCTATCCCAAGTTTCCTCATTGACCACCAGATAAGGGATCGGGGGACCCTGTCAAAGGCTTTCTCCATGTCAACGAAAGCCAATGATGAGAATGACAATGCATAACTCTATAATTATTGCTATATTTTTTTCTGAAATATTTGTATTGTATTTTGAAATGTATGTATGTATTGAATTTAATTTAGTATTAAATTCAATTTTGATTTTAACATATTTTCTCCATTTTTATAATTGTTTATGGTATCTTTATACCTATAATGAATTTTTTCAATTGTTATTTTCATATTCTTAATACTTGCTCTGGCTAATTTTTATGAATATGATGAATTTTTCATTGGAAATTATTTTTCTCTCCTTCAAAAAGTTTGAATGATTCTTTTTGGACTTATTTTTTCTCACACACACACACACATATATATATATATATATATATATATATATATATATATATATATATATATATATATATATATATATATATATATATATATATATATTGAACAGTATAATGAATTTGAAAGTGAAAATTAATTATGTGACCAAAATTAAACGATGCATTCATTACGTCAATATATAATTTAGATGTAACAAGGTTTGTCATATTTTTCAAATGGTCTTTATATTAGCAATAGTTAACACTAACAAGGATAAGTACACCATATTCTTCATGGCATACACATGCCTACAAATTTACAATGGCAAGCACTCTGAAAGTGACTAAAAGCAATCATAAAAAAAAAAAAATACTATTTTGGTAAGTAGATAATACTTACAATTTTGGTAGGCTCTACATAAAAGTTTGTTCAGCTTTCAAAGGACCTTTCTAATTTCTAACAGAAACCATAAAGATAGATAGCTGAAGTTAGTCATCTTCAATTGAGCAGAATCTAAATTTAATAAAAGAAACAAGAAAATCATGAACTGTATGGCATGATATGTTTTAAAGTTTTGTTTTTCAATATAAATCAATATCAGACAATTTTTTTAAAAACAAAATGAAAAATATTTATTGCTTATAACATGTGAACATCATAGATTTTTACCCTGATAAAATACATCTTTCAAAAAGTATTGCTTTATGCAAAACAAATAAAAAGGACAACTTTAGAACGACATTTCTACATTTAGGTTGTCATTTAGTCTTCCTGGAAAATATTAGTGCTTGATGTAGATTGGGTCAGCCTATCTAGTAAAAAGGTATTCTAATCATGACCATCCTATCTTTTTAGATACTTCATCTCAGACTCTATAAGCCAATATCATTTATTTGAGATTGATTTAGTAGGTTGCGCAATCACACACACACAATAGTGATTTCAGAGTATTGCAAAATACAAATTTAACAAATATATTCACGCATACAAAATATATTGTATCAACCAGAATTCTTATACACCACTGGTCACAATGTGTTTCCAATTATTTCTTGATTGTACCTTTCTCTTTCCCCATCCCAGCATGGATACCACTCAGCAATTTCATGGGTCTACCTGTTGTCTGTGAATCTTGCAACATGCATGACCTAGTGGAACTTGTGCTTTTTGTATTGTGATCACGTCATTCACTCCACTCCTGAATTACCTCATTACAGATATATTCTCAAAACAATATTCTTAGCATGTATCTTTCCATAGCTCCTTATGTCATAACCAACAGATGTTCTTCCCTCAATGTAGTAGCTCATGTCTCGCTTCCATATAAGAGTGCAGGTAGGATGATGCTATTGAAGAGAAGCTTTGCTTTGAGCACATCTTTTATTAAAGTAAAAGTCTCCCATCTGGCCTCCTCATTCTCAAGATTTCAGCATCCCTACCTTAGCACATATTCACTGTGTGTTCTAAGTAGATCTGTTCCTTTACCTCCTCGATATGGAGACATATAGAGAAACTCCATCAAAAACTAGTTCGTCTTTCAAACCATCTAACTTTCCTGTGTAGATGTAGAGACTCAAAGCTAATATCACCTGGCTTGAATATAATGACACCAGTGAATTCACATAAAACTAGAAGAATAGTGGAAAGGGCAGGACAAACCCTCGTCCATGAGAGGATCCATTACAACTGTTGGAAAAAATCAATTAAATAATGAAATCAAAGAGAGGTTATCTTCATTACTTAGGAAAATAACCAGAGATGATGATAGAAAGAGAATGCAACAAGATCTAGAAAAATTTTAAATGGTGAAGACATGCCAGATTAAGAAGTTTATGAAACACAAAGGTCAGAGAATGAAGACTGAAGTCCGTCACCTACCTGTGAAAGCAGTAATTAATATAAGTAGTCGACATCTAGAAAGCTCTGAAGAAGCAGTACTAAACAAAGGTCTCAACTTTGCAACAACCATCAAGCGTATTCCATACTTGGACATAATAGCCCCTATTGAAGAGATAGCCATAAAGATACCAAAAGCTCAGGGAGATGAACTAAGATGGAAAGTGAGACAGGTGCTAGAAAAAGCGAAACTTCCCAAACCAAACATTACTAAGGAAGAAATGTTCGCTATCAAAAGACAACAGAGTGACAATTCCATCATAATACTTTCAGCAGACAAGGGAAATGCTACAGTGGTGATGAACAAATCTGACTACTCGGAAAAACTGGCAAGTCTTATAAGTGATGGTAGCTACAGCAAAGTAAAGAAAGACCCTACTTTGAAAACAGAGAGGAAGTTGTCACAGATCTTGATCAAGAACAAGGATCACTTTACACCAATGAAGTACAGACAACTGACTCAACACTACAGTATACTAACCACACATGTACGGTCTTCCTAAGATTCACAAAGTTGGTATTCCATTAAGACCCACAGTAAGCTGTAGAGGTTCAGCATGTCATCCACTGAGCCGCTTCCTTGTGGATATAATCAGTCCATTAGCAGGAAAGTCAACACCATATGTGAAGAATTCCACCCACTTCACAGAACTGATCAAGGATAACGCCACTGAATCCAACCAGATGGTGAGTCTAGATGTGATAAGTCTGTTCACCAAAGTCCCAACTGGTGAAGCACCATTGGTGATGCAAGAAAAACTAGTGATAGACACTCACCTAAAAGAACGCACTAGTATACCAATAAGAAACTTGATGGAAATGTTGACCTTCTGTGTAGAAACTACCTACTTCAGTATGGACACAGATATATATCAACAAGAAGAGGTTTTAGCTATGGGTTAACCATTATCACCGATAATAGCCAATATATACATGGAATACTTTGAAAATTTAGCTTTAGGATGAACACCACTAAAACCAACCTTATGGCTGCGATATGTTGATGACACCTTCATACTCTGGCCGCACCAGGAAGATGTCCAAGTGCTGTTAGATCATGAGAACTCAATAAAGCCATCCATACAGTTCACAATGGAAAAAGAAAAAGACAATCAGCTGGCATTCCTGGACGTATTAATAACACGCACCAAGTATGGATTCAGAACATCCGTATACTGCAAGCCGACCTTTACTGGACGATACCTCAACTTCAATTCCTATCATCCATACAGTGTAAAGAGAGGGATTGCTCAGTGCCTAAAACATTGAGCAATGAATATAAGTAGTGATCGTGATACCTACCATGAAGAAATGATCAAGCTCAGTAACAATTTTTTTAGCAACAACTACCCCAAAAGTATACTATCCACTCCAATTATGAAGAAGAGAGAGGATGAGGCCAATAAACTGTCCACAGTCTGTCTACTCTATGTGAAAGGCCTCTCCCCGAAAAGATACAAAAGATATGTGGCCCATATGACATCAGGACAGTATTCAAAAGTAATACAACACTTCACAAATATCTCCTTCGAGTAAAATCACCAATAGAAGAGAATATGACTAAGAGCTGTGTGTACTCCATCCCATGCAGGCGAAATATGCCACCCCCTCAAAATAAGAGTAGAGGAACATCGCAAAGCTGTGACACGGGGAGATAAATCGGGAATAGCTGATCAGGTATGGAAAAATGGAGACTACCTCCCCCTGTGGGATGAAGTTAAAATAATAGACAGAGAACACCCCTGGAAAATACGAAAACTAAAAGAAGCAGCACATATGCTAGGACACAACAACCTCTTAAGTAGACTGAGTGCAGATATGAATAGCATATAGGAACTGGTATTAAGTAAGGATAGGAGAATATTAGATTTATAAGCTCTAAAATTCACTTCATAATTGCCTACGGGCATATGGCGTAGTGGTCTATTAGCCGAAACGTGTTAACAACAAACAAGATGAGGACAAATATCCGTCAATTGTAAATAATATAAATAATTCCTCATCTCTTAACTATAGAACTATATATAAAAGGATGTTACAGAGATAGAGAAAAAAGTTAAATAGCATAAAACAGGTACAAGTCTATAGATATACATAGAATGGTATACAAAGACTCTGGTGGTGGTCCATTTTGGCAAGACATTATTTAGAAAATACTGACAGAAAGAGCATATTAAAATTGCCATAGTGAGTGTGCTAGGCACAGATGTAGCAATGATAGGCACCTCTTGCAGAGAGTTTATACCCATGCCGACACATGCCTTCATTCTATCATGGAATTTTCCAGCCATGTCCAGGTGCGTTATGCAATACAATAGAGATGTTAAAAATAAATGATTCCTAAGCATGAAGCTTTTTGAAGTGAGAAAAGTCCCACTTTCTAAACATATCTCCCCTAAAGCAAAACACCTGTTCCTGACCCTTATCACACTTTAGCATTTCATCCTCTGGCATAAAACCACCACCCTCAATATTACTTCCCTCACCTCAGTTGAATGGTCTAGTGCCAATACCATGTAAAAATCATGCAGTACCCTGTAAAGTGGTTGATGGCATCCAGCTGTAGAAACCATGCCAAAGCAGATACTGGAGCTTGGTGTAGTCTTCTAGCTTGCCAGATCCTATTGAACTCGCCAGCTCATGCCAGCACAAAAATGGACATTAAATGATGATGATGTATGCAAAGTAAGCCACAGATGTAACACCAGAATTTTCCTTCAAGAGAGATATCTGAAGAAAGATAGTGTTCTTCACTCTCAACTGTTGGATGGTTGATGACTCTACCGAGTTTATCCATCCTTTGAGAGATTTTTTTGTGTTCTGCAAAGAGTTCAACAAAAACCACCCTTCTTACCAAGTAGGCTTGGTATGTATATACATATATGCACACATATGTAAACATATATCCATTCATACACACATAATAGTTAGAATAAGAATAGGATGGAGGAATTTCAGAGAGCTTTTACCTCTGTTGGCTATGAAAGGTTTCTCTCTCTAAGTGAAAAGCAGATTGTATGATGCATGTATACAGACAGCAATTCTACATGGTAGTGAGACGTGAGCTTTGAATGTAGAGGACATGCAAAGGTTAGAGAGAAATGAGGCTAGTATGCTCTGCTGGATGTGTAGTATAAGTGTACATGTCAGAGTGCTAGTGCATTGAGAGAGAAGTTAGGCATAAGAGGAATTAGATGCAGTGAGCAAAAGAGAAGACTGTGCTGGTTTGGTCATGTGATGTGGATGCTGACAGCTTCATAAAGAAGTGCCGATCTCTCAAAGTAGATGGAACACATGGTAGTGGGAGACTTAGGAAGACATTGGATGAAGTACTGAAGAATGACCTCAAGATGCTGAATTTTTTAGGTGAGATGACAAAGGACTGAGATGCCTTGTGACTTACTGTATTCAAGAAGACTTTTACCCCAACAGTAGAAGCAATAAGGTCACTCCCACTGGTGAAGATAATTAGCCTGCAAGTGTCTTGTTTCAGTGCTATGTAAAAAAACACATGTCGGTGTCATGTGAAAGCACTTGTGCAGTGCCATGTAAAAGCACCCAGTGCACTCTGTAAAGTGGTTGGTGTTAGGAAGGGCATCCAGCCATAGAATCCAAGCCAAATCAGACTGGAGCCTGGTGCAGCTCTCCAGCTTAGGTCAAACCATCCAACCAGCATGGACAATGAATGTTAAATGATGATGATGATGATGATACACACACAGAGTGTAGAAAGGTTGCTTCACAATCATGTTTTTGGGTTCAGTCCCACAGCATAGTAACTTCTGCAAATGTTTTCTATGGTAGCTCTGAGCTGATCAAAGCTCATGAGTGGATTTGGGAGATAAACTAAAAAAACCTGTTTGTATGTACATGTATATATATATATGTTTGTGTGTGTGTGTGTGTGTTTGTATGTATATGTATATATGTGTGTGTGTGTGTGTGTCTCTCGTCTTGACATCGTATGATAGCTGTAAATGAGTGTCACAGGGATATAAACAGTGTCATTCATTTCCAATATTCTGTGAAAACATGTCTGGTGAGAGGGAAATAATATCTTGCTTGGAATCAAGTGAGGGTTGGCAACAGGAAGGGCATCCTGCTGTAGAAAATCTGCTTTAATAAACTCTGTCCTGCTCATGCAAGTATAGAAAAATGAATGTTAAAAAAAAAAAACCAATGATGATGATATACATTCATGTGCACACACACATACTACCATCATCACTTACCATCTGCTTTCCATGGTACGGGATGGACAGTTAGACAAGAAACTGGTGAGCTGCAGGGCTGCTTCAGGCTCTTATGTCATCTTTGCCATGGTTTTTATGGCTGGATGCCTTTCTTAAAGCCAACCACTTTACAGAGTGTACCAGGTGCCTTTTATGTGCCACTAGCACAAGTGAGGTTGCTATTAAGCTTGCAAGACATACAAAAACAGAGAAAAAGGAAAGGGAAAAAGTCTCATAACGAGGAGGAAGGTAGAGGGGGGGGGGGCAAAGGTGCACGATAGAGGGGCAAGCACAAGTGTTTTGCTATAGAGGAGATAACAGAAAGGTAGTGATGGGGTGCTAGAGCAAACAAGAGGGTAAGCATAAGAAAAGATACAGATGAAGGGTCATGGGAGGAGATGAAAGAATGTGTAGATGCTTTCATAAGAGTGTGGGAGGGGAATAAACAGATGGAGGAAGAGGTTAAAGGTTAATGTGAGTGATGAGCAAGGGTGGGAGTGAAGATGATGGGAAATATCAGAATGGAAAGGGGGTAAGATGGGAGACATAGGAATGACTCAAGAAAGAGAATAGAAAGGAATGTGCAAGGTGTAGGAGCAGTGGAGAGGGAGGGGCTATAGTAGGAGAGTGGGTCATGACGGTAGATATGAGAGGGCATTGAGAATGATAGCAAGGTAAGAGAACAGTTTAGAATGGAGTAGAGCAGGAGAGAGAGAGAGAGAGAGAGAGAGAGAGAGAGAGAGACAGAGAGCAGTAGCTGAAGGTAGAGAAAGGAGGTGGGGGTGATTGGTTAGAATAGTATGGGTAAGGATGATAAGTTATGTTAAGGATGGTATGGGATATAATATTTGCTAATTCTTCTCTCAGGAACATTCAGCAATCAAGTAATGTCATGAAAGGAGAGGAATGAAAATAGGGGGAGGGGAGATAGGACTTCACTTATATGTATAAGCATAACAAAGTCGTTTTAAGACACCATTTTTGTTGTAATGGAGCGGTCTTCTTAAGCACAGCAAAATGTCAATCATCCTGGGCCATTTGTCATCTCTTCTATAAGGCTCAGCATCCGGACATCAGCCTTCGTCTCATGTCTTCCTCTTCCACAAGTTCCATCTACTTTAAGTGATTGACATTCCTTTATGCAACTGTCCTTATCCATATGCATCACATCTTTTCTAATTCTGTTACAGATTCCGCTATGAGAGCAAGATCACCAGCATATTATAGTTCCCGAGGGTAGACGGTCTTAAATCCCTCTTATGATCTGGAGAACAATGATGAATGGGAGGGGAAATGAGAACTGAGCCCTGGTGCAGTATATGTTGCCATCATCACCACACAGAGTAACCCATGGATAATCACTGCTCTATCTATAATTACCTCTTTGCAATGGAGGTAAGTATGAATACTTACTGCCACGTATTCTACTGTGGGATTATAAGTGCTTGACTACACTTGAGATGGTTGTGAAATCTCGATCGTCATTTGCTTCAAGTCTGAAGCACTATCAGTGATACATGCTAAAGAAAAGTCTATACCACGTGAAGTAGAGTCTAAAGTGGATCACATCAAAATTTAACTGGTCCTCCTATAATTTTCCAGGTCATAACAGAAAAGTTTAAGAGCAGCTATGTATGGGAACTTCTGTGAACTGAATAAGTTCTTATAGTTGAATCTGTAGATATACAGAATAAATTCCAGACATAGAAGCAAAACCTAGAATTCATTGAGGCAAAGTTTTCTACAGCTAAATGCCCACCCTGTCATCAACTCTCACCTATTTCCAAGCGAGGTAAAATTTGCTCATGAGCAGACAGGTTTTTGACAGATGACTGGAAACAAACAATATCACTTGTATGATGATAACATTCATTTATAAGCATCACATGATGTCAAGACAAGGGTACACATGTACACACATTTCATCTCAAATTGTTTCAGTCATCGGACTGTGGCTGAGCTGGGGTACCACCTCGATACTTATTTTCTATAAGCCCAGTACTTTTACTACTGGTCTCTTATGCTGAACTGCCAAATTACAGGGATGTAAACAAAGCACACCAGTTACCAAACACATACACGACAAACTTCGTTCAGTTTGGCTACCAAATCCACTCACAAGCTTTGGTCAGCCTGGAGCTACAGTAGAAGATACCTGCCCCAGGTGCCACACATTTGGACTGAGTCTGGAACGATATGGTTGGGAAAGACCAAGTGTAAATGAGCTAAGGTCATTTTATTCTCTATCAGCTTTTATCAACTATACATTACCTTTAACACTATTATAATTTTCATTAGTTTCAGATCAACCCTGATCAAGGAGATCTACAATCAAGACATTTCAGTCATGACTGTCTCCCCCTTCTCCCAGATACAGAATGTTTAAGACTACATATGCAATGTGTCAGATCTGGCTAGTATTTCTAGTAGGCAAAGTAATCATATAGAGACTGCTGAAGGAAAGCAAGCCATGTTGGACCTCAGTCCATCTTGACAGATGATGACATGTCCCTAGTTTATATGACCATATTTATAGATTTTCACCCAGAAATACAATCAAAGTCATAGGATTGTCAGTTCTAGTGAACTGCTTGGATTCCATTTAGTGGTGTGTCATTTTTTTAAGTTCAAAGAGTTGTGGTGAGGTTAGTAGTTCTTCCACTAGTAGATCAATAAAATTGATTTGATTGAGCAGGGAGTGAAAGAGCTCTGTTTAATGATTCAAGTATATTACTCTTACCCATTGATCAAGATTTTTGTCTATCAGAAGAATATACTGAGATACAGGTTGCAAAGATCAATAAATGGTTTTGAACAGACAAAACCTGTGAGTTTGTTTCCATCTGCATATTTCTGTACTTTCTACCTTCCATTTTTTTTTCTTTCTGACTTTCATTTCCAATAGTTGAAGATTTCACTGAATTTTTGATCACTGTTGATGCTATAATTGTAAAAATCTGTCTGAGGAAGGATTCACCAGGTGAACCCTAGGAAATTTACTTTTCTCTGCTGGCAGTAGAAGGACTGGTCTTTAAATTCTTTAAGATCAACTTTTTACTCAAACAAAGGGCTTAAAAAACTGCTACAACTTATCTGCTGCATCTTGCTCTGAGTTTTAAATTCAAAGCATGTACTAACATGCATGTGTACGTACACAAACACACACACACACACACACACACACACACACACACACACATATATATATATATATATATATATATATATATATATATATATATATATGTATACATACATATATATATATACTCTTTTACTTGTTTCAGTCATTTGACTGCAGCCATGCTGGAGTACCGTCTTTTTAGTCGAGCAAATTGACCCCAGAGCTTATTCTTTGTAAGCCTAGTACTTATATAAATACACACACACACACATCTTCACCTTTTTGATGCGACTCTTCTCTATACTGTTTTCTTCCTCCATCCTCCTCTAATTCCTTTTTCTCCCCCTCCCTCCTTCACTGTTTTCTATCTCTCTCTCTCCCTTTCATTGTTCACACGTGACCACCGTCCATCTTTCTTTTCCTGTACAGACGTTTTTTCTTCTCTCTTCTATCTTTTCTCTTTTCAAAAAAATGTTTCTCATAGCGTTCACTATTTTCCTCTCGTTCTGGTCTAACGACCCTCCATGTTTGTTTTCATTCAGTTTCCTTGTATGTCTCAACTGCCATGTTTTTGTTCCCAACTTTGACCCTCCATAAATCCTAAATTTTATTTTAGAATTTATGGGAGCAACTGTCTTTAAAGACTCATACTGTCCTTGAATGCTCGAAGTGCAGAGTAAATAGACAGCCGACAACTGATGAAGGGTCCTTTCTCTGTGTTTACTTGGTCTGTTTTCTATTTTTTTCACAGTGGAACTGAATCTGATTGGAAACATGACTGGGAAGCAAACTTTAGCTACATAGCCATATCATCATCATCCTCATCATCGTTTAACGTCTGCTTTCCATGCTAGCATGGGTTGGGCAATTTGACTGAGGACTGGTAAAACCAGAAGGCTACACCAGGCTCCAATCTGATTTGGTAGAGTTTCTACAGCTGGATGCCCTTCCTAACGCCAACCACTCCAAGAGTGTAGTGGGTGCTTTTACGTGCCACAGGCACGAAGGCCAGTCGGGCGGTACTGGCAACGGCCCCGCTCAAAATGGTGCATTTTATGTGCCACCTGCACAGGAGCCAGTGTAGCGGCACTGGCAACGACCTCGTTTGGATGATTTTCTAACGTGCCACCGACTCAAGTGCCAGTAAGGCAACGCTGGTAACGATCACGCTCAAATGGTGCTATTTACGTGCCACTGGCACGGAATCCAGACAGCTGCTCCGGCAATGATCATGTTCAGACAGTGCTGTTAGTGCTCCACTGGCACAGGTGCCAGTCATCGAATATGGTTCAATTACGATTTCGATTTCACTTGCCCCAACAGGTCTTCGCAAGCAGAGTTTAGTATCCAATGAAAGAGAGGTTGGCATGGGTGCCAGTTGTCGAATTTGGTTCGATTTCGATTTCAAATTCACTTGCCTCAACAGGTCTTTGCAAGCAGAGTTTAGTGTACAATGAAGCAAAGATACGAATTAGTGAGCTGGCTACACTTCTGGCAGAGGTCACAGATTATACTCTCACTTGGCTTGCCAGGTCTTCTCACATACTGCATATTTCCAAAAGTCTTGGACATTAGTCATTGCTTCGGTGAGGTCATAGTTCGAAGGTCGTGCTTCACCACCTCGTCCCAGGTCTTCCTGAGTCTACCTCTTCCACAGGTTCCCTCAACTGCTAGGGTGTGGCACTTTTTCACACAGCTATCCTCATCCATTCTTGCCACATGTCCATACCAGCATGATCGTCTCTCTTGCACACCACAATTGATACTTCTTAGGTCCAACTTTTCTCTCAAGGTACTTACACTCTGTTGAGTATGCACACTGACATTAAACATCCATCGGAGCATACTGGCTTCATTTCTTGCGAGCTTACGCATGTCCTCAGCAGTCATGGCCCATGTTTCACTGCCATGTAGCATGGCAGTTCGTACACATGCATCATGCAGTCTGCCTTTTACTCTGAGGGAGAGGCCCTTTGTCACCAGCAGAGGTAAGAGCTCTCTGAACTTTGCCCAGGCTATTCTTATTCTAGCAGCTACACTTTCAGCGCACCCTCCCCTGTTACAAACTTGGTCACCTAGAAAGCGGAAGCTATCAACTACTTCTAGTTTTTCTCCCTGGAGTGTGGCAGAGGTTGTTTTCTGCACATTTTCAGTGTTTATTGCACCTGAGCATCTGCCACATACAAAAACTGTCTTGCTAGTTAGCCTTCTTTTGATATTGCTGCACCTATTATGTGTCCATAGCTTACACTGGGTACATCTTATGGAGTTTCTACCTACGCCTTTTCCACAGATAGAGCAGGGCTATCTACCTGAAGGGGTTTGTGTTTTGTCTACCTTCCTACTTATTAGGACTTTGGTTTTAGCTAGGTTGACTCTAAGGCCCTTCGATTCTGGTCCTTGCTTCTACACCTGAAACTTCTCTAGTTCTGATAGTGACTCAACAATTAGGGCAAGGTCATCAGCATAGAGGAGCACCCAGGGGCATCCCGTCTTGAATTCCTGTGTTATTGCCTGGAGGACTATGATAAATAGGAGGGGGCTGAGGACTGAACCTTGGTGGACCCCCTACCTCTACCCAGAATTCTTCACTGTACTCGTTGCCAACCCTCACCTTACTGACAGCATCCCTGTACATGGCTTGCACAGCTCTCACTAACCACTCATCTATCCCTAGTTTCCTCATTGACCACCAGATAAGGGAGCGGGGGACCCTGTCAAAGGTTTTCTCCATGTCAACGAAAGCCAGGTACAGAGGTTTATCTTTGGCTAGGTATTTCTCCTACAGAGGTTTATCTTTGGCTAGGTAACAAAAATTCAGTTAGAGGAATCCATTGTCCAAAACTCCATCAAATTCAGTTTGTCTTTGACAATTTAGTGCTTAGAACTAGCCAAAGGCAGTTAATTTCTTCTCACATCTAAATTTAAGCTGAGTTGTCTCATATTCTCAATACAAGATTCTCATCACATTTCTCTAATTTTTGAAAATTCCATACATATTCCAAAGTTTACTGTATTGTTAAAGGTAAATCTACTAGTGAGTTAACAACCATTATTAACAAGAATAAGGTTCAAATGAATCCAAAGTCTTTGGAGATGAGACAGTGCCACTAATACATATTAGTAGTAGTTCATTATTATCACTCTCCTCATAATTGCATTTCTTTATTATTAATAATTTTTTGAGATCAGAGAAAAACAATGTTAGGGAGAAGCAATACAATATATTGTGTCTGTATGCTATGAGATGTTATGTGTGTATCTATGTGCATGTAATTGAATGTGTATGTGGACATGTTTAGTAGTCTTTTGTATCATTTATGGGTGCAGTTGCATCAGTTCTTTTTCTTAAGGCATTGTACATATTGTATACACATTTTCACATAAACATTCATGTGCCCTCAGTATTTGCATTCTGAGTTCATTTTCTATTGCGGCCAACATTGCCTTGCATTCTTTTGAATTCAATAAAATAATATACTCAGTTAAGTATAACTGATTGCTCTCCACCCTACCAAATTTCTAACCTTTTAGTGAAAAATTATTGTTTCAACTGTCTCATCTCTCCCACCCCTGAAAATTCAATCTGCTTGAACTTCCAATCTCCCTTTTCAACTGACCTAGTTCCTGCAATTGTCCCTCCTCATCCCTTCACTTTTTTTTTCCATTGCTTCCCACACTACTTACACTGTGTTTCTATTTCCCTCTCTCCCACACTCCTCTCTCATTTATCTTTCATGTTAGCAACCATATATACACATACATATATTTCTCTCTGAAAAAGACCATCTAACTGAAACTTTGAATTTTCATTCTTCATGACAACTTAATCATTGTACATTATTTTTATCTACAAAATTATACACTAATGCACTTGGACTAGAAGTAGCAATACTGAAAGGCTCCAACATGAAACTATTTATCTCAAACAGATGTTACCACTGAAGAATGACTATTCAATGCATGAAAATATATATTCAAAACCTCTTGCCTGTAGTATATTTGCCAGTTACATATAGTTTACCCTGTCAAATTCTTTCAAGTGATCCAAAATTGATCAGTGCTATACTGAAGCCAGGTATAGTTCCTATTTTTTTATACTGCACATTGTAGGAAGTGTAGGCACCAACATAATCACCGACGACAAAGATAAACCTTTTCTAAAGTATTTTCTTAAATTTTTTTTATTTCTCTGCCAAATGGAGCTGTAAGCCAATTATCAAAATTGCCTCCTTTGTGATCTTTTCCAGAAATGCCGCTACACCTCATGTTATATGACTCAGAATGTTCTATCAGTTACCAGGTGAAATTAAGCATTGACAGCAACAGTCTCAAACAAAACTGGCCCTTTGATGTGAGACTCACTCACACTTGTCCAGTACTGCTTTCACTTCAAAGCCATTGCTACCTTGATCCAGCCTAAATTGGATACCCCAGACCCTTCCAGTTTGGACTTAGTCCATACTTGAAGTTCTAATCTCAGATCAAATACAAGCTTGGACAACACACTGTATTCAGCATGTTGGCAGTGCTTCCAGCAGTCAAACATTAAAAAGATAAACAATCTTAGAGCAATACTATATTGGTTGTCATGACTTTGCTAATAGGATGGGGAGGGGATGTAAAATGAGTAACTTCTGGTTTCTTGTTTTCTCCTTACCTATTTGAAGCCATAACATTGCAAGTATTGCATCATCTTTGGGAGTAAAAATTAGTTAGCAGTTGCTGAAGTTGAGTCTGAAACAGTTAGGTGGTAGGTCCTCTTTTTTGTGAAGAAAGATTTTTCTCAACTTGGACCCAAATGTAATTGAGGTTGTTAATAAAGTATCTGGATAATATTTGGTGTTCAGCAATCATTATCCTTTCTCTGTTGGATTCCACATAATTTTTTTCATGCACTAATGTCTTATTCGATAATTTTCAATTTTTAAAAGATGTCTACAATGGGGCAAAATGAGGAATAACTAATTTCTCCTCTTTAACTGCATGGTGTGTGAATATATCGGGAGGAGAGCCACTCCAGCAGATCCTGAAGCAGCTATAGACAATATCTTATGTTGAGTTTCGTTAATTTCATATCATGTCATTTTTTTCATGAGCCCTAGAAATTAAAATTTTTTGTTGCATTTCTGATCTTACTGATATCTAAGGATGGACATTGATGTGTATGAGTCTTTTTTCAAATGTAATTCTGAAGAACTGAAGGGGCAAATTTGCCTTATCTGGTCTTACTCATTTTGCCCCATTTAAATTTGTCTTTGATGCACAAAGAGAACGGTGATAATTAGTGTCTTTAATGCATTTAGAGAAGGTCATTTGATTAGCTGATATAGTTTGTGTAAGATACTGGATATTAGTAAGAAAATTTTTTTTTTCCTCAAAGTTGAAAATGCAGTAAATATTCCTCATTGTGCCCCGCCTTCAAAGCACTGCTAATTATTTATTTCTTCATCATTCCAGTTTGTTGGAATCAGAAGTTATCACTGCACAGAAACTTATTCGCTATTGTAATTCAGAGATTATCAATAACGGGAATATTTCCATTCATTGACAATTTAACACAGCAACTGCAAACTTAACAAAGTAAGACACCAATATCTTTATAAATTCAATTTTAAATTAAAACTATAAAAAAAAAAAAATTACACAAGATGTTCCAAGAATCTTGTTGAATGCTTAAAACCGAAACTTGAACTGATAACTGTCAACAGACTAAAATCAACACCTACTTGTACAATAATTTTTACCTACCTTAGAGAATTAACCACATTAAATATAAGGTAATATTGTCGGACTTTCAGCTCATATATTAAGTAATTGCAGGTGTTCTTGTCTCATTTGGATACATAATTCTGTTTCAATTCACTGTTCTTTTGAGAATAGTATCGTATTTAGATGGAGTTTCTTCGGTTCACACACTTTTTATCGCTACATCCCGCTATACCAATTAGATTTTAAACAGAACTTCATTCATTCATTCATTTAGACTAATAAAATCATAATAAAAAAATACACCCTAGAGTTTATACTAGTGATTATTGTTATTATTTAGCTAAAGTCAGACTGAGAAAGACACAAACACATTCCAACCAGAACCACTGTACCTTAAATGGTATCAAGGAATACATTATTCATGGTGTTCTTTCCTTTTTCAAGATGGTTTGCTGTGATTTGAAAATTTGGTTACTATTTTTAGCAAGTCAAGAGACTACGTAAAGGCTCCCATGTTGGCTCAGTAGATTCGTGTTAGACAGATAATAAAGCATTGAATGAAATGCGAGAGATCTACTGGCTGAACTCACTTTCGAAGATTAAAAATTTGTTCTTGAAGGCAAGTCAAACGAGGTAGCTCAAATTTTTCATAACAAAACCTATCAACAATGATTTATTCATTCATCAAATAAAGATGTATTTGCCCATCTATGCGGAACGTAGATAAAATTGTTTTCCGAGGCTGTGTAATTTTAGGACAATAAATGTTTATTTAAATTATATTTTATAAATAACCATAAGTAGGTAGGTATAAGACCGGTTCTGTAATGAAAAAATAGTCGACTAATTTAACTTTACTATACTAGTACTCATTCAATCGGTTTAAGCCAGGCAAAAACCAACCGCGAACGATTTCGTCTCTTTATAGTGAGCATTATTAATAACCGGGCTCTCTTCACAGCCGTCATTGTCCGTATAACCATAACAAGGTAAAGGAGAAAAGAAAAAAAAGAGGAGGCAGAATGAATGAAAATAATTAAGAGCTTTGTGGGAAATGAGAACATTTACAATTTCAATGTTTAGATGACGTTTTTTTTAAATAAAATATTTTGGAAATAGTATTACAAAATACCTATGAGAGGTATGAATCACTTTTCGTAGGAGCTTAGAATGTTTATATAGAAGGGAAACATTAAAAGGGGGAACTACCAAACACGAAAATGACATGGAAATATTTAAAAAGTTATAATTACATCAGGTATTGGATACAAATAGGGAAAAATCATCAGAAAAATTGAAGAGCAACTGTTAAAAGACAACCGTTAGACAAGACGATAATCCTTTTGCAACAGGGACGAAAATGGCATAAGGAATGACGAAAACTAAGGAATTTGGCAGACGCATTGTTAGAATAAATATAATATTTAAGGACGCTTCTGGGAAATAAAGAAACACTGAAACGAGAATTTTGCTCGATTAGCCAACTGCTACTCAATTATTCCCATTGTTGCGATTACACCTAAACGACTACAAGCTTCCATGAAGGACGAAGTAATGTAAGAAATATATATTAAATACAGAAGTGAAAGTAATATCTAAGATCTCTTACCTTGCTAGGAGGTATGGCCAGAATGATTTAATATAGAATGTTATTCAGTTGAGTGAAATAGGTTTAAAGCTGTGAGAATTATCTCCTTTTACTTTCAACAAAAGTGGCAGAAGGCAGCAAAGAGTGTGTTAAGGGCGACAACAACGGGAAACCTTGTAAAATGACATAACGGGACGCACTGACTATTTCATGAAAACTACGTTTTCAAATCGAAATGTCTGAAAGCTCCAAAATTACTCAACTGAATAATAATAGTAATAAACAAGGATTTTCCTGATACCTTATTTGAGAAATTGGTAACACGAATAGCCAATACGCGTGCGCCGAATTGGCGGAACTGAATATAATCCCCGGCTACCTGCTTTGCTCAGTGAAACGTGATTATTTAAAGCGAGAATATTTTTGTTTCGCTTAGGTACATTGATGTGTATACTTAATATATTGCTGCACCAAATCTTTTCACTCTTATTATTAACAATTTTGCCTTTTAACTGCACAATAATTTCTGTTAATTTTCCTGATCTTGAAAAATATTTCTCTTTCAAATAGATTAAATTAGCTTCCCGGAAATTTTAAATGAATACCTTTTATTCCATGTTACCTGGAATAGATGTTTGTTTAAATATAAAACTGAACCAATGGGCCTAATAATAAGTTAGACATGCTAATGTTTTACCCGTATGTTTGTTAATTACAGTCCTTAGAAATTTATTCTCCTCACCCCCCACTAATAATGACTTTAATTATCGTTAAAGCAATTCAAACCATTCTAAATTCAATTTTGATGTGTTCTCACGGATTAGGAATTTGTAATTGATTTCTATTATAAGGTTAATGAAATGTAACAGAAAATTTCAGATTCTGCGGATATTTTAAAAGGTATATTTTGACTGGAAAACAAAAGTTCGCCTATGATAGTATATAGTTTGCTGGTAAATTAACATTAAAGGAAGTAGCCAAGGACTTATAGTTGGGGTGGGGAAAACTAATGCACTTTTAATTTACTGTAATTTTAAATCGATTACTTATATGTAAACTTGTTTGGTTTAACATTCATTTCTTAATTCACCTTTTAACAAAATAACCATATAAACATGCCCAGTATAAAAAAGAAAAGAAAATTCCACAAGGTGGAGAAAGTGGAGTAATTTCAAAACTTATTTTACTGTTTACCGTTATTTCTAGTTACAATAAGTTTATGATAGCTTATTTGAAGTTTTGTTTTTCCATTTTGTTAATTCTAACAATCAGGGAAATCTAAATGTATGGTATACTGTTATAATCAAAATAGTGCAGAGAATTGCTGATCCAAATCATCAGTGGGTGATCAGTCCTGTTGACTTCAATGGGAGCACGAAATAGGATAGAATAGCCATTTCTCGAAGCTGTTAGCATAAGCAAAAGTAGCTGCAACAATGACTCAAAACTGGATTTCGGGTACTGAGGATTTAAACACATTTCAGCCATTTTCTTGCTACTCAGCAGATTCGACATGCTAATTAAATGTTCGATATCAGAAATTGAAACTTGATCAAAGACGTTTTCAGCAGAATGTAGGGTGCAGCCTACTGATGTTTTCCTTTCTTTGAAGAAGAGCAATTGTCCAAAACGTTTGACATCTTTTCTTTCTGACAATATGAAATATACTCTTTTGTATTGTTTGAAGTATGACTTGACTATGTCCTTTAGAAAGGAGTAGTGGGAAAAATAAGAAAAGTAATTAAGTAGATTTATTTACATGTGCAAAGCTCTGTTCATGTAATTTTGAAACATTTATGTAAGTATATGGATAGTGTAGAAGACCAATTTGATAGTGCTTGACAACCTACTGAGATATTGCCTGTCATTTGCTCGATTTGTGTTTGTGGACATTATATTCTGTCTATAAATATGTATGACGGTGGCAATTTAAGTAGTGGCAAGAATGTAAAATTGACAAAAAGAAGGAAGAATTGGCCAATATTGCCATTTAAATAAATTTTGATATGTTCCTGTGGACCTAGAAAAGACAAAATATCAACCCGCAAAACCATTTCATTTTAAACCTCTGTCTCATTGTTTTAAGATATCTTTCAGAAGGATATTAATGTTTAAAATTAATGATGGAAACTAGAATACAACCATTTTGAATCAGTTTTCAAAATATTCTTGATTAGGTTGTAATTTCAATATTTAGAGAAGTAGTTTGCAAGGTTTTAGACAAAATACTTATGGTATTTAGCTGCTCAGTATATCAATAAATTTCCCTCACTACATTATTAAGTTTGAACATTAAATGATGTTCAAACATTAGTTTGAACATTATTTAATGTTCAAACTAGTTTTTTCTAAATTCATATCTTAATGTTATTTCTGTACTACTTTCTTAAATGTATCTTTAATCTATTTCTTAATTACTAACTGTGTATCAAAAGGATTACATTTTGAGGATTTTTCCTTTTGGCCAGCACATAGAAAAAAAATTTTTTGTAACTAAACACTCTCAAATTTCGTATACTGGTAGAATGTATCATTTAAAACATCATTTACTCTTGGCGTTTCTAAGAAAATTCTTCTTTTCGAAGTTATTTCATGTTAAAGTTGTCGTAGTTTGGTAATTTCAACCAATATTGATTGGTTGAAATTACCGAAATACGACAATATGTCTATTGATGTGAAAACAATTACTGCTGTGGTTTGTCAACAAGACGTTCTGGCGGTGTAAATGTACTTTTTCACTGTTATTTATGACATCGTTTGTGCGTTTGTACTGGTTTTAGCTTTAGGTTTAGGGTCAGGGTTAGGGATAGGGTTTTAGAGTTAGGGTTAGGGTTTTTTTTCAGCTACTATTTTCAGAAAGACATTTTTGTTCCCCACCTCCAATTTCTTCATTTTTCACATTTTTCCATAACTCTAACCCTAAAATCCCAACCCTAACCCTAACTCTAAAACCCTATCCCTAACCCTAAAATCCTAACCCTGCTCCTAAAACTCTAAAGCTAAAACCAGTATGAACGATGTCATAAATAACAGTGACAAACAAAATATTTACCGCCGATAGTTGTTGTTGACAAACAACAGCAGTAATTTTATTCAAGGGAAAAGATCCCAAAATAGGCAATTTTAAAAATGCTAAAACAAAACGAAAATACTTCTACAAACAAAATAAACTGAAAATTTTTTTTAAATAACTAATAACTGGATTGATTAAACTATATACACGTGTATCTCAAATGTAAATATATCAG
Organism: Octopus bimaculoides; assembly: GCF_046866305.1. NCBI lineage: Eukaryota > Metazoa > Mollusca > Cephalopoda > Octopoda > Octopodidae > Octopus > Octopus bimaculoides. Next base: position 26,363,268 of record NC_142946.1, read on the forward strand.
AAATAACAGTGGCAAAGTACATTTACACCACCAGAACGTCTTGTTGACAAACCACAGCAGTAATTGTTTTCACCTCAATAGACGTCATTGATTGGTTGAAATTACCAAAATATGACAACTTTAACATGAAATAACTTCGAAAATGAAGAATTTTCTTAAAAATGCCAAGTGTAAATGATTTAAATGATACATTCTACCAGTATACGAAATTTGAAAATGTTTAGTTACAAAAGATTATTTTTTCTATGTGCTGGCCAAAAGGAAAAGATCCCATTTTGATCCTGTATAATTGTTGCAGGTCCTAATATTTGGCTTTAGAAATTTCACTATCATACAGTATTGTACTTCTGCTTTTTATATGAAGAGAGAAACTTTTTGCAGTAGGCAGATCATTTTCCTAAACATCAACCAAATCTCTGATCTTTCTATAACTAACACCACCCCAATAACTTCTGGAGTGTACTTCTGTTATCCATTACACATGTACATTATTCTTTCCCTACAAATATACACTCTGCTTGTATATTTGTCTAAAATCCATTTGTTATAATCTCTTATATCTTAATAATTTGGAAACTAACTATATATTCATCCTAACCTCAAAGTGATTGTGAATTAAGACTTATTGTTAGTTTCATTATTGAAAATTGATCTATTCTTTTAATTGACAATTTTGTATCTGAATTTTCAAATGATAAATTCTAGTTCCAATTAGAAATGTTTCCTAATATTATTTTCCTGTTATCATTGTTCTTTTAGTATGGAGGTTCTAAGGCCTAGTTTATTGAAAATTGGCAACAGAATTTATCGCAAGTATCCAACCTCACAGACTGAAAGTAAACAAGCTAAAGATGAGTTATTTGGTAAGACCATTTTCTTCTTCCCTACTGGAATATTTTCTAGACTTTCTGTAAAGTGAACCAATTGCTAATCAATAGTACCAACACTAATGTAGACTTATGAAATGGAAATAACAACACAGACTACATAACTACAATTATAACCAACTGTAAAGCTTTGTTTATGTACAAAAAACAGACAACTCATTTGTTCAAACTGGAATTAATTGCATAAAGATGCCATCTGTACAGAACCACAATAATTAAGTTTGTGTTAGCATTGTGAATGAAAAATTTTAAATGAGTTTTTTATTTTTTTATTTCAGAGGATTATGCAGAATATGCAAAAGATGAAAGCTGTGACAATGTTGAGGTTGTTGCGACAGAAAAAGGATTTGAGGGGAAAATGTCCATAGCAAGTGAATATTTCAAATACATTATTGGCAAGAAAGGAGAAACAAAAAAAAGGATAGAGAATGAGACACGAACCCAAATACGTATTCCTACAAGGGGCCAGGATGGAGATATTGGTGAGGAAACAAATTTGTTTCTAAGTTTTTCTCTTGATAAATTGATAAAGCCTTAAATTGAACAATATATTTTTGTTTCATTTTAATTGGAACAATCTAAGTACCTGTTTCTTTTTGCTGAATATCTTATGATGTATCTTGGCTATATCCAAAAATGAATTGAATGCTGGGCAAAGTCTGTGTAACACAAAAATTCAAATTCTGTTTGACTATTTTTGTGGTAATAGTGTTCTGTTTTCTATTTTGCTAACTGAAATGGTCATCTTTGCTAAATTGACTTTTAGGCCTTTCAATTCTAGTCTGCTTCCATAAAAACTTTCCCTTTCATTCTTAAACGTATTTGTTCTTGCAAAGTAGATTGTTAGTATACTTATGGGAAGACTGTCTTTAAGTTCTTATTATAATCAGGAGGGAGAGGAGTGAAAACAGCCTTGGTGGACACCTGTTTGTGGGTTAAATTCCTCATTAATCTCATAACAAACTCTTATCTTGCTAACGGCCCTTATATACATGGTTTGCATAGCTTACAAGCCATTCCTCTGCCTTAAATTTTCTTAGTGACCAACAGACTATGGAGCATGGTACCCTTTCAAAGATCTTCTCCAAGGCAACAAACGTTAGTATAATGGTTTATTCTTGGTTAAGAATTTCTCTTGTAGTTGCTTATTAAGAAGAGGGTGTCAGTGCTTCCATGTCTTGGATCAAAACCAAACTCATTTAGGTTCATTCTCACTTTGATTTGCTATAACTGTCTGTCACTTCAGTTACTTGATCCATCAGTTTAATGTCTCTATAGTTACTTTTTTCTAAATCTCTTTTGCTTCTGTAGTAATACTTCTGTGTCAGTCATTGGAAGTGACATTTCCCTGAACTACTTCATTGAGTTAGTAGTGCATGGAGATATTGGTGGTATTGGAGATATTTTCAGCGTCTGCTTGATTATCTCTGATAATTCAGCAGCTTTTCCTGCTTTCATATCCTTAATGGTTATTTCTACTATATTGCAGTTGACCTCAGTAGTTTGGTCCACTGTTGGATCCATGCAAGGTTTTCCTCACACTTTCTCCTAATTTAACAGTCACTCTTAGCATTAGTTGTGTGTCACTTCTCAGTGACAGTCAAATAAGGTGCACTGCTATCATTCTGTATTTACTTTGAGTCAATAACGTCTTGATTTGCTTTGATTCATTGCTTCACAACAGGGCCGGATTTAAACAATGGGGGAGAGGGTGGGCCTGGAGCACTTCAAGTTCAGTGGACCCCTTCATCATCATCATCATCATCATCATACACAAGAATTAAAGTTTTAGAAAATTACCAAATTTAGATCTCAAAACCCATCTATTTCAAATAATTGAATTTGGTGAGTTAGCAGAGAGTTTAAATAAATGATTGAAAATGTCACTTCATAGATACACTTTTTCAAAATTCAAATTTTGTTTTTCACACTTCCACTTGTGGTGTTTGACTTTTCCTTCATTGCAGGAGGGAAGAGTGGGGTAAGATTTTTTTACCTTTTAATGTGAGTAGAATAAGATAAAATGACAGAAAATTATGAAAAAGACAAAAAATCATTTTTGTGATTGTTGCTGCTCCAAAGACGTAAGTGTGTGTGTGTGTGTGTGAGAGAGAGAGATACCAACATTTAAAAGACAGATTTGTGGAAAAAAAAAAAACACACCCTACAAAAACAGGAAAATTGAAACAGCTATTTCCAAGAGTCTGCTTTTCCAGTTTCCAGTAAGAGTAGGTGGGGCACAATGAATAATGTTTACTGCATTTTTGACTTTGCAGAAAATATATTTTTTACAAATGTCCACTACCTTGCCAAAACTAGCGAAGTATATCAGTAAAATCTATAACATATTCAGATCACTAGTTCAGAAAATTATCATTGTTCTCTTTGAGCAAATAAAAGACAAATTTAGGCGGGGCAAAATGGGTAAGACTAGACAAGGTAAATATGCCCTTTCAGTTCTCCAGAATTAGATTTGTGAAAAGAGTCATACACATAAACATCCATCCTTAGACATCAGAAAGATCAGAAATGTAACAAAATTTTAAATATCTTGGTCAAATGAAAGAGGATTATGGAAAAATAGCACATAATATGAAATTAATGAAACTAAATCTAAAAACTCAACATGAAATATTCTTTATAGCTTCTTCACTATAGCTTCTTCACCAAAAATTATCTAGATATTTTATTAGCTACCTCAATTACAATCAGGTCAAATTTAAGGAAAAGTTTCTTTAAAATAGTACCTGTCACCTATGTTCCAAACTCTCAACAACAATTATGTAAACCAGGGGTTCTCAACCTTTTTTTATCTGTGGACCCCTTTGATTCCTATTTTACTCCTGTGAACCTACCACCACCACCACCATTCAATGTTTAAAAAAAATCATATTGTATTTTTATAATTAAATATTATTTGGACTTGTATAAAAATTGTTAAAATATTTTGTGAACTGTAGACCTATAACCAATTTCTTTACAACTAAATTCTATGAAAAATGAATGTTCACAAGTAAAATGAGTCATAAATATACAAGTATATATTTGTTAAAACCAGATAGTACTTTAGTGTTAATTTCTTTAATGCACGTCTGGCAGTTGGTGCTGCTCTGCTAGTTTTAAAATATTCTACTCCAATGTTGTCAATGATAATTGAAGATCATCTTTTTCTATAATGTCCATTTGATTACGAGCTTTTGACAGTAAGTTAGTGACATGGCCGAAACCAGATTCAACAAGGTAAGATAAAGGAAATGCAGTAAAGTACAACTGCGCTTCCCCACCAGAATAGTGGATACTTTGTAGCAGTGTCATTTCTTTTCCATACATTATGTTCTCCATCTTTAAATCTTGCTTGAAATATTTCATCACTCTGCAATTCAATGAGATTCTCCTGCAAACAGATATCTACATCAGCAACATTAACTTCAAAAAGAAATGTCACCCGATGTGGAATATTTAACTTCAGCAGGTCGTTAAACTGAGCTTGCATATCATTATGCAAGTTTTTCAAATGTTCACCTTTAGGTCTACACAAACCTCTCAGTGATGATCTTGATAAAAAAAATCATCTTCTCCAAAACTAAAATGATTGTTTTGAACTCTCTCATATTTGAAGAGTTATGAATTGAAATTGAGCCATATTTGTTACTGTAGTTTAAAAGGGACACACTTTACACTAAACTTGAAACTGTCAATGGAAAGCCACCATTTATTTAGCACGTTTTTTTCATTTACTCAGTTTCATCAGAAAACTTGACATCATTGTAGAACGCTAGGATGGTGTCCTTTGAGTAGAAGGGCAGTGAATATTTTTCTCTGCTACCATAAAATGTAATTTTGATTCCAGAATTTTGATGAAGTTTTTCGAAAATCAGTCATATTCCATAAATCAGAAATCTATATCGTTAGACATAAGTAATTCATCATTGCCATTTAGGAGTTTTGGAAGCTGAAACAAATATCTCATTTGGATGCAGGATAGTTCTTCTGGTTGATTCTTGATTACGATATGTCTATTTGCTTTGATTATTTTGATCGATCCTCTTGATATTGACAATACAAAAATCAGAACCAATCTTACTGATTTTTTGTTTCCAGCCAAACCATTAGCACACAAGATTTTAGTTATCTCCTCTTCTCATTAGTCCATTGCCATCCATTGCCTCAAATACTCTCTGTTAATTATGCAAACAGTTTAAGAAACCCATTACTTATCTCGGTCTCCAAGCAATACTCAAAATTAAGCAGATTGTGCTCTGTTAAAAAAATGAGAAATAGATTTCCTACATTCATTCAGTGTCACAAATATAGTTAAAGACATCTAGATGGTGCATGCTATTTCTTTAAGATGAAGCCATAATATCTGTTCAGTTGATAAATAGATTAATAATGAATGAATTACTTTCCCATTTTTGATACATATTTTGACAACATCACACTTGGGAATTATTGTAAAATAATTATATAAAAATGACATCAAATGAGAATTCATTGAAATTGGAGTAAAATGTACTTGGGGATCCCTAATTGCAATGTATGTGGGGATAGTGGATAGAATATAAAGAAATATTCTGTATCTCTAAGACTAGAACCTATAGGATAAAACTTATGGGATATTTAGAATTAGAACTCAAAATATACCCAAGAATAGTTCTAACTTTCAAGGCTTCAGAATTCTTTTTTTTTTTTGTTGAAAGTAGAGGGAAGTTGTGGAAGAGGGAGACCCAAGAAGACATGGAACAGAGTATTGAAGGTCAGTCTCAAGACACTGAGCCTTACGAAGGAGATGACAGAAGACTGAGATGTGTGGTGCATTACTTTACTCAAGAAGACCTGTCCATCACAACAGATTTGATATCCTAAAACTAAGGTGCCATGTAAAAAACATTGGTGTGGGTGCTGGTGCCACATAGAGAGCACAGGTGATGGTGACACATAAAATGTACTTGGTACACTCTGTGCAGTGGTTGGGATTAGGAAGGGCATTAAGTTGAAGAAACCAAGCCAAAACAGACTATGGCATCTGGTGTAGCCTCTGTCCTTGCCAGTTCCTGTCATGCTTTCTAACCCATGCCAGCATGGAAAATGGACGTTAAATGTTGATAATGATGTACTGCTGCCCAGAAAAATATTTTTAAAGTCCACTGTTCTTTAGATATGATTATCTGCTGTCTTGTAACAACCCATTATAATCTTAATGATAAATTTGATTATACTGTTGTCTGTTGTTGATATTGCTGTATGACATAATGTTGTACTTGATGTACCATATGACATAATTATGTCATACTTGATGACACAGAAACATTGTAATAAAAGTAAGAAGGATAAATTTGGAATCAGTTGATAATCCTCACTGTCTCTACTTCAAAGTTTTTCACTTAAGTGAGGCCATCCAGGCACATGAATGGCTGCATGTAAGAAGAAACTATGTAGCTATGCAGGGAATCATCAACTATTTGCAAATAAGTAAATGCAACTACATGCATTTAGTATTTGTTCTCATTTTTTCAGCCCAAAACGTACATACATCATCATCATTTTCTAATGTCCATTTTCCACACTGGCATAGGCTGGAACTGATGAACAAGAGCGACTGTGTCTGCTTTGGAAATGGTTTCTATGACTGGATGCCCTTTCTGATGCCAACCACTTTATGGGGTGTACTGGGTGCTTTTTTCCTGGCACCAGTACTAGTGAGGTTACCAAGTATAAGAAAATACATATATATACATACACTCACATACACTAGTTTAGATGATGATAATTTCTTGGGTGTACATTGTTAAATGAATCTTAGTAAACATAAGAAAAGCACCTGTTTCATTTCATGACTGTATTGTTAGTGCTAAAATGCTTAAATCCACATTTCATTTTCTGTTTGAATTGTGGTAAGCTATTAAAGGATGGACAAGTGTGGTGGAGAGTGAATTCTAGAAGGAATGTGCAAATAATTAAAATTTTTTTCGATAAGACCATTTTGCCTGCATAGAACAATGCATTATAGAGAAAGTAATATAAGTTGTTGATAAATATACTTTTAGTGATTTTTATCAATTATCTTTTTGAAAGTAGGTAAAATATATAACATGTCACAACTGAGTTTTTTTGTTTGTTTGTTTGTTATATTATATTTTAGTAATCCTGGGTCGAGACAAGAAAGGTGTGGTTTCTGCATATACCCGATTGGAATTACTGGTTATTTCAGCAAGACAGAAACAACCTTTCACACACTTCCTCTCTATTCCAATCACAGCCAAATCTATACACAATCAAGTTTTGGAGTTTAAAGAAGATGTGCTTCGAGAATGTGATGGGGTAAATTTACTTAAAATTTACTTAAAACTTTTTAAAAACCTGGTGTTTGTGAACAATAGTGACTTAATAAGTTGATTAAGATGGTTAATATCCTTCATTCACAATCTTTTCTTAATTTATTAGTTTCTGAAAATTACCCATTTTTTACATTCTAAAAGAATAAAGATCCTCAGTTTTCAGTGATGAATTATTGCTATCAAGAATGACTTTTTTTGTGAGCTGGTATTGTCTGCTGAAATGACTGAAGTATCTCATTTGCAAATGTTTTTATAAATATTCTGGCTGTCAAAAAGAAAACCTTTTATTTTGTGAGGGCCTGTCATCACCACTATCATCTATAACATGTATTTATGTTAGGAATGATAATGGACATGCCACATATCCAGTTGTATGATCAGGTTTTATGTACATCAACAATCATGACATGATTTTGGAAAATTATTTATAGTTTGTCTTCCTGTGAGTTGGTTCCCAGGTGATGATTTTTGCCTTAGTTGGGAAACAACTGATATTATTGAAAGGGAAGCCCCACAATCAACTACAAAGTCTCCATCTTTTCAGGTGCATTAGTATTTATAATAAATAGATGTTTGTTTAAGTTTCCACAATTCTTTTCTTTTCTGTATTTCCTTTATTGGTTGAATCAGTCCTTGATAATAGAATTTCTATTTTTACTTTGTGATAAATATACCACTTGTTTATTGTTTTATGACTTTTTAAATTAAGCAATACCAAACAAAATCTGGTTTTTAAACATTAAAATTCTAAACATTCTTGCAAGTACAAAATCTAACATAAATGTTTTCAAATTACTCATTAAAATAATTTTAATTAATTTTCTTGTGTTGGTTATGTATTTAAGGATTGTGAATTGTTAAACAAAAAAAAACTTTAAATTCCATTATAGGATTTGGGTTTGGATGCATCGATCTTTCAAAATTGTCAGAAGCTGCATTTAACTATTGGAACATTGGTGTTACTAAGTGAATCAGAGGTTGAAAAAGCTACAGAATTACTAAACAAATGCAATGAAAATTTAATTCGGTAATGCTTTACTATTTCTTTGAAATAACTTAATTTGTTTTAGCAGCAAATTAAATTAGGAATGTATCTAACCAAACCAGATTGTAACAGTAGCCAATTGAAATAGGATGTTTTTCTTTAGATTATGATGCTTTCATTTGAACATGGAATTTTATGGTTTTATGCCTATACTGACATTTACTTTATCACTATGTCTGACTTATTTACAGCTTCCTATGAGACTTAGTTGTGTTTAAATCATTAGATAATGAAAGATATACAGCAAATTGTTGCAGTTAAAACCTTTTTTTCAGTCATTGTCTTCTCAGATAAATCTGAGTTTGAATAGGTCATTTGTATAGATAATCCAATGTGTAAATATATTTCAAATTGTGCAAGTGCTTATTTTCATAGGTTTACTTCCAGGATAATATTGATTCAAATTTTGGCACAAGGCCAGCAATTTTGGGAGGAGAGGCAAGTCAATTACATCAATTCCAGTGTTCAACTGGTAGTTATTTTATTGACCCTGCAAAGATGAAAGGCAAAGTCAGCCTTGGTAGAATTTGAACTCAGAATGTGAAGATGGATGAAATGTCGCTAAGCATTTTACCTGTTGTGCTAACAATTCTGCAAGCTTGCCACCTTAACTTCCAGGATAATATTAATATAGGATAGTCTGTATTGATGTCTCTGTACTGTGCTGTACAACAAGACACGTCTTTGCTGTTGCCACTCCACCAAATATGTATGTTACTGCCACATGAAAAAGCATGTCTCTGGTAATGTTGCCATTTGACAAAACATGTGTCAGTTAATGTTGCTACATGACAAGACATATCTGTGTTAATGCTACTAAATGTCAAGACATGTCTCTGTTAATGTTACTACATGACAAGACGTGTCTATGCTGCTATGTGACAAGACATGTCTCAGTTAATACTGCAACATCTGTTAATGACGTCTCTTTTGCCACAAAGCATGTCTCTGGTGCTGTTAAATATCTGATTTACTAAATAAAGAAATGTTTTAAATACATAATTGTAATTTATCTTAGTATTCCATTTATAACAAAAATATATTATTTGTAGGCCACTTTTAAAAGATGAACCCCTTCACTGTCAGCTTGTTGGTTTGGAATATATGAATGATGATCCTGGAGCTGTAGACGTTCTTTATATTAAAGTAATCCAACCAGAAAATTCTGAAAGGTGAGACTTTCTAGAAGCATTCCATTTTGTGTAATAAAATATAAATTATGTACATGAGCAAGATGTGCACAAAAGACTCTTAAGTTAAGTTCTTATATTCTTTTTCTTAATATGTAATTTCAATAGTTTTACCCTAACCCTCAGTCTTAGCAAACGATGGTAGTTTGTGAAGTTGTTTATTCCTGTATATAGTGTGAAATAAGCTATTGTTTACTGTTTATGGTGGTTGCCATTTTACTTGATAAATATCTAAATACTCTAGGAATCTTCATACAGCATTGAACAATTGTGAAGCATGTATTATTATAATGGTTATAAGATAAGTTATTGTCATTTCCCATTTTAATCCCACCCATCCCTCACCACCTCCTCATGATGGGTGTACTTCTTTTTATATATGATGCATTTGTGCTCATGTCTAGATATGTTGTGTGAAATGGATATATACTCGTACATGTCTATATAGGAAAAACATGTATGAATGTTGTTTGTGTATTTCTGTATGTATGTATATATATATATATATATATATATATATATATATATATATATATATATATCTTCATTATTGCCATTGTTTAATGTTTATCTTCCATGCATGCATGGGTAGGATGATTGACAGGAGCCACTCAGGTTACTGTGCTTGTTTTGGCAGGGTTTTTATGGCTGGATGCCTTTCCTAACACCAACCACTCTGCAGAGTGGACTGAGTGCTTTTTATGTGGCCCCAGCACAGGCAAGATCAGTTTGTCATGATTTTTACTGCTGGATGCCCTACCAAATGCCAACCAATTTACAGTGTGGATGGGATGCTTTGTTACATGGCACCAGCACTGGCAGGGTTATCAAGGAACTTGCAAGACAAGGAATTTTGAGAGGGGAGGGGGCATTGGAGGAGGGGATTTTGTGTCAGATGAGAGGTTAGAGAGTGACAGAGACACAGAGAGGCAGAAACAGGTGTCTTGTTATAGAGGAGGAGGCGTTAATTGAAGTGTACAATATTATATATCCATTACAGCCGATCTTACCAATTGATTTTGCATTAGGGATTCAATAGTGTGTTAAAAAGCAGCCCGATTATGTAACTCTGTGTATGCTTTGTTTATCTTTTAGTTGTATGCTTTGGAGTATTTGTGTAGGTATGAAGTATGTGTAGGGGTACCATATGTATAAGAGTGTATACTGGGAGGTGGAAAAAGGATTTATTGGGTGAATGTCTGCTGTGTTACGGTGTGAAGGTGCAGTGAGTGCATTTGTGTATGTTCTGGTCAAACTTTTTGCTGGATTCCCAGGTATTGGATTGTAGGAGGGCCGAATTTAGGGAACTGGTGATTATAGTCATGGGGCTTGTAGATATGATAGAATATACTTCTGTTCATGTGGGCAAGGATTGAAAATTTTACTTTTGCTGTTCAGATAGCTGCCTGGATGTTGGGAGTTCTTTAATATGGCTCTTCTTGGGTAGGCATAATCTGCACTTCCTGCTGCTATGGAAGTAAGCTTTGCTTTTCTTCAATATCCTCCACTTTATGTTGTATTCTCTGGTGCTTTCTTTCAATAACCATACATGCTTGGCCAGCATTGTGGAGTTTTGTCTCTCCAGAATGTTGAAGGAGGACTTGTGGTTGTTGTATCAGGTTCTAAAGAGCCCATCAATTGCTCCGACATACTCTTGCATGTTTGGTTGCCCATTTGGTTCAGTTGCTGTTATCTCTGCCTCATATACAATGGTTTCTGTATTACAGTGGCCGTTAAGTGGACATGCTGTGATACCCTCACATGAGCATCCTGCTTCTGTCTCAGGTGTGGACCTACCTACCAATTTCTTTTTTATGTTGGGTACATGACTAAAAGAAACCCTCAGGGTGTGCTTGTTAAATATTTTAATTATTTGTATGAGGGGAGTGTTTGTCTGCTAAGCTTAAGAAAATCTTACCCACATGAGTTTTAACACTTAAAGAGAAGGGAGGTGTGAACCACAACACTTTCCAGTGACATTTTCTCTTGAGGAGTTAGGGTCTGGTATATAACTAACCTTTTCCTTAAAACTGCTGGCAGTCTTGTAGATGTATGTATATATATATATATATGTATTTCATTATCATCATCATTTAACATTCTTTGTCCATGCTGGCATGGGTTGGATGGTTTGACCAGGGCTGGCAAGCTGGAAGGCTGCACCAGACACCAATCTGATTTGGCATGGTTTCTATGGCTGGATTCCCTTCCTAATGCCAACCACTCTAAGAATGTAATGGGTGCTTTTATATGCCACCAGCATGGGTGCCTTTTGTGTGACACCAGTATCTGTCACGACTGCAATTTTACTTGGTTTGATGGTTTTCTTCTCAAGCACAGCATAAATCCAAAGGTCTTGGTCATTCATCATTGCCTCCATGAGGCCCAACAGTTGAAATGTGCTTTTCACATACCACTGGCATCAGCCACTTTGCCTCTGTGAGACCCAACAATCGGAAGGTTTTTTATGTGCCACCAGCATGGGTGATGCTAGCATTGGCCATGACTAAGATATATATATATATATATATATATATATATATATATATATATTGTTATTGCCAAACTTTTGAAAGAATGTGAAATCTTTTAATATATCTCAAAGCACATACACCGAAAACTATAAACAAAAGCATGTAAACATTGAACAGAAAAACCCATGTGGAGAGAAAAAAAAATAAAAGGCTGCCTATGTCTATCATGTCTACAGGAGATGGGGATTCATGTGACATGAACCCACATCTCCTGTAGATATGACAGCCTTTGCATTTTTGCTATCCAAAAGGTTTTTTCAATCCAGTATTTACATGCAGAACCTGTTATTAGTGAAAAATGTTGGCAAATTATTACAGTAGTAGTAAGGTTTCGACATTTGATAACTTATGATTTATTATTTAATTGTTACACAAATGCTGTAAAATTTATTATTTGAATACCTTTTAGGCTTGAAGTATTGTGTAATCAGTTAGTTGAGAAATTCACAATGGCAGGATTAATGCAGAAGGACTACGACCGTGTGAAATTACATGCAACCATAATGAATACGCTATTTCGCAGTGATCCTTCAGGTGTTGCTCGCGTTCAATCTAATCGTGGAACCCCAAGAAAATCTTTTGATGCTAAACAAATATTAAAGGTAAGTAATAACATACGTTACAAGATAGAGTACACTCCCTTGTATTAACTACTTCGCAGCTTCTGCTATTTTATTTTTGTTACATTGTGTTTTAAAATATTTAATCCTACCCATCTGTGGTCTTAGTCCAAATCTTGCCTTAGTCACTTTCGTCTTTCATTTTTCTGGCCTCTATGAGGAGATTCCTTAATGAATTTTGAATGACCCCCCGCCCCCAAGACTAAAATAAAAACTAGAAACCAGACTTGACACATACACACTTACTCCTCTATTACTCATTGAATGTCTTGCTTGATTGTTCATTCAACATTTCAGTACTCTCTTTAACTTGTGTTTAGACAGATTGACATACATACAGTAAGAGAGAATAAGAGAACATAAATGTTGCAGGAAGGAATGACAAGTAAAAGAATTGCAATTGAGGAAAGTATCATCTGCAAAATGAGTGTATGCATGTGATATGGTATTTTAAAAAGTTTTTATATCTAAGAAAGTAGCTTGTTTTAACAGTCATCTGTGTCTTTGGATTCGGGCTCTTTGATGATTGGAAATTTGCTTCTGTCCATTTTATTACTGAAATACACACCTATATAAAGTTTTGTGCAGTGCACTTATGTGAATTTTGCATCAAATCTCACTATTTCAGGTATAACGGAGCAATAAGCAGAAATAATCACTAGTAGCTACTATCACAAATCTGCATATTAAGTAACTCTTAAATCATGAAATTAAAAGTTCTGTTATTGATTCCAAAATCAAGTAACTGTGATTGTTTATCAGATGTAATATTTTGTATGTCTCAACTAAATATATGGGGTGCAATAGATGAGGTTCTAGTGCTTACATTCATATAATGAGCATTTCTGAGACACATTGTCTTGTGAGTCTCAGTATTGCAGTGTAATATAATGAATACTTGGCCTACTATTACTTTATAGCCAGGATAATAGAACACATTAATTTAACTTGGAATAAATTTCATGAAAAATTTCCCAACATTGAATGTAAGTTTATCTCTGTAGACTGTCTTTGAACTCATATCATAGCTTTTATACAATTAGGCCTGGATTTGATTAAATTATTAATGACAGACTAATTCATGTTTACCTATTATTTGGTTAATGTTACTCTCAATTTTGTGATTAATGTAATTTTTGATGTTACTCACAACTTTCTATCAATATTTCTATTAAATATGTTATATTAAGACCAGGACCTTGCTTTTATGACATGGGGCTCCAGTTTCTTGAAAAACTGTGTTTTTCTTGTCAATTTCTATATGAGATTAGATGGATAATAGACTCCTTTCAAGTATTTGACATTATTTCAGGCCATTTAAATGATTTTTAACAAAAATCAACTCTAATCTGCCTGTTGCCCAAACTGCTCCCTTCCCAATACCCTCACCATAACTCCAGTTTGTCTCTGTTAAGCTGTTCCTTGCAAGTGATCTGGCTTTCAGGTTTCAGTTCCATTGTGCCACACATATACTATGACCTTGGGCTGACCAAGCCTTGTGAGTGAATTTGGTTGATGGACAGTGAAAAAAGTCCATTGTTTATCTAATATATAAAATAGAGATGTGTGTGTATTCACTTTTCATGTGAAAATGGCTTCACCAATTACCTCCATACTTGGGATGCATAAATAATTTGACTTCGGACAGCAGATGACACTAGAGTTTCCATTGGTGCAATGACAACTGAGTGCATATATTGTAAAGCAAGGAAGTGGCCTGCAGAGATACCTGCACTGTGCTGCAGTGGTGGAAAGGTTAAACTCCCTGCAATCCTCCAACTTACAGAGCCATTGAAGAAACTATTGTCATCAACTGACCAAGATTCTAAGCACTCCCAAAACGAAATTAGACAGTTTAATGCTGCACTACAGATGACATCATTTGGAGCCACAAGAGATATAACTGAGCCAGGATTCATGACAACTTTCAAGATCCAAGATCAGATTTATCATCGGATTGGCTCTCTACTACCTCTGTCAAATGAATCATCAAAATTCCTTCAAACATATTTTATGGATGATTCTCAACAAAAAGGGTAAGAGAGATGCAAGAACAGTCCGGCATTAGGATGAACATTGTAGTGTCTCTGCAAAAGATGCTTCATAACAAAAACAACCTGATCAGAAGCTTCAAGACTGTACTTGAAACAATTCCACCTGACTCCATGGATTACAAGGTAATTATCAGATCAGACAAGAAACATGGAAGGAGGCTTAATGTGCCCACAGCAAATGAAATAGCTGTGCTTCTGGTTGGCCAAGAACATGACAAGCATGACATTGTCCTCCATCTCAGAGACAGCACACTGATGAGGATTTCAGAAACATACAGATCCTATGCTGTTCTGTTATGGACAAGATACTATGTTGACAGACAGACAAACTCCTCTAAGTGAGTTTCATCCAATGACTTCTATGCATTCCACATCATGGTTAGGAGTCACGATTCAAACCACATCCTACATTATAGAGATCTGTTCAGTCAGTTCATTGTTGACATGTATGCAAAAATTGAAAGTGAACGATTACTCTACTTGAGACTGAACCAAAAGAAACTGAGAGTGGAATCATATGCTCACCTGCAAGATGCAATGCTGAATGATCATGATGTCAACAACATGGGCCAGCGAATCATCCTTCCATCATCATTCATAGAAAGCCCCAGATACATGCATGAGCACACACAAGATGCAATGACATATGTTAGACACTACGGCAGACCAGACCTTTTCATAACCTTCACGTGCAATCCTAAATGGAAAGAGATTCAAAATGAACTCTTCTCAAACTAACAGCCTAAAGATAGACATGACATAATTGCAAGAGTCTTCAGACAGAAGGTTATCAAGCTCATGCAGTTACTGACCAAAGATAAAGTATTTGGTTCCACTAGATGCTACATGTATACAATAGAGTGGCAGAAACGTGGACTTCCTCATGTACACATCCTGCTCTGGCTTACAGACAAAATCCATGCCAGAACGATAGACAAATTCATCAGTGCAGAAATTCCAGATCCTCAGGAAGATCCAGAACTCTTCAATGTGGTCAAGACTCAAATGGTCCATGGTCCATGTGGGAACATCAACTTACATGCTCTATGCATGCAGAATAGAAAGTGTACAAAAAGCTTTCCAAAGTAGTTCCTTCAAGAGACACAGACTGGACATGATGGTTATCCACTCTACAGAAGAAGAAGGCCAAGTGATGGTGGATTTGAAACCACCATCAAGAAGTCATCTCATACTGAAATTCTAGTTGACAACAGATGGATAGTACCATACTGTACCCTCCTCTCCAAGATATTCAATGCACACATCAATGTTGAGTTCTGTAACTCAGTGAAATCCATTAAGTATGTGTGCAAATATGACAAGGGATTTGACATAGCAGTCTTTGCAGTTCAGGATTCAGAGAACAATGATGAAATCAAGACCTTCCAAATGGGAAGGTATATCAGCAGTGGTGAAGCATGTTGGAGAATCTTCAAGTTCCCCATTCATGAGAGGTATCCCCATTCATGAGAAGTATCCCCATGTGCAACATTTTGCAGTTCACTTGGAGAATGGTGAAAGGGTTTACTGTACCCCAGACACAGTTCAATAAGGCAGCCTTTGAAGTGCTTGATACAACACTACAAGACTTCAGGAACAATAAGAAGATCATGGGTGGTGTCACCCTTCTCATGGCTGGTGACTTCAGGCAAACGCTACCTGCCATTCCCAGAGAAACAAGGGCAGATGAGTTGAGAGCTTCTATCAAGTCCTTATATATCTGGCAACATGTCAAGCAGCCTACTCTAACAACCAGCATGGGGGTTCACATTCATGGTGACCCGTTAGCCACACAGTTCTCCAACAAGTTACTTGACATTGGAAATGTAAAACTTCCACAAGATCCAGAAGATAGTCTGCACCACCTCCCATGTGGCAATATGACTGCCTCCCTAAAGAGCAAGGTGTTTCCAAACATAGCCACAAACTATAAAAGTCACAAGTGGCTATGTGAAAGAACAATTCTGGCACCAACGAATGATGCTGTACACAAGCTGAATCTAAATTTGTTGTCTCAGCTTCCAGGACCTGAATGTTCATACAGATCAAGTGACTCTGTCTCTGATCAAGAACAGGTAATGCATTACCCAGTGGAGTTCCTCAATTCACTTCAGCCACCAGGATTTCCACCACACATTCTAATCATGAAGACAGGTGCTCCCATAATGCTATTAAGAAACCTTGATGCACCCCAGACTCTGCAATGGAACAAGGTTGGTTGTTAAAACAGCCATGCCCCATGTGTTGGAAGCAGCGATAATTACAGGCAACACGATAGGTGAGAATGTCTTCATTCCAAGGATACCTCTCATCTCAAATGATCTCCCCTTACATTTCAAGAGACTGCAGTTTCCTGTCAAACTTAGCTTAGCAATGTCTATCAACAAAGCACAAGGTCAATCTCTAAAGGTGGTGGGACTTAACCTCCTTCAACCTTGCTTCTCACATGATCAGCTGTATGTTGGATGTTCTAGAGTTGGAGATGAAAAGAAAATCTACATTCTCAGTAAACATGGCAAAACTGAAAACATAGTATATGAAGAAGCACTTGCATGAATAGTATGTCCATGTCATATACAGAAGTGTAAGACCATTGAGTGTTAAAGTCAGTATTACTATTACACTTTCACTTTTCAACTGACATGCGTGAATGTATATCTGTGTATATAAAAGTGAAACAATAACGTGATAAATTTGCTGTCTGTTTGTGTGCGTACTTTACACACGGCCTTTTATTGTTTATAATCTGTACCTGTTTCTTGGTTATGAAATAAGTTAGACTAAAAGTGTTTTTTGAATTATGTGTATTTACTTTATATATGAGTTGAAAACTATCTTTTCACATCTCACTTAACGTCTATGTTCCATACTGGCATGGGTTGGAGAGTTATTAATGTAGAAAGTTGGTATCTCAGCTATTAGCAGTTGAGACCTGTGTAATCTAGATGGCGTTTTTAAATTTTATTATTTTCTTTAACCCAGGCAACACCAGGTATTTCTGCTAGAGTGTATATATATATATATATATATATATATATATATATATATATATATATATATATATATATATATATATAATTAATGGTTACAGAAACAGTATTAATGCCAAAATGTAATATTTATCCCCACTTAAAAGTTGTGTTAGGACACAGAATACTATGATATTTACCATGAGGGAACCTCTCATATGGACAGGAGGTGCATATAAGCACCTCTGCCATCACCACTGGGACTACCAGGTCATGTGGTTTTGGCCTTCCTTGACCTTCTCAATGATAGATGCCCAAAAGCTGGAAATGGCAGTAATTTCTCTGCTAACGACATACATAGAATCTCAGTACCTAATCAGGCACTGTTGTTGCAAATAGCCAATGGGTTTGTTAAAAAATAATTAATGGCAACAGAAGCAGTATTACCAAAAGGTAATATTTATCCCTACTTAAAAGTGGATGTTGTGTTAGAACACAGAATACTGTGATAGTTACAATGAGAGAACCTCTCTTATGCATGTATATTTCTAGCAGAGAAATCACTGTCATTTCCAGCTTTCAGGCATCTATCATTGACAAGGCCAAGGAAGTCTGAAATCACATGATCTGGTTGTCCAGGCAGTGATGGCAGAAGATTATCACCCACTAGTGATATAAACACAAGTGCTTATATGCATCACAAGACCATATGTAACTATTGCAGTATTCTGTTTTCTAACACAACATCCACTTTTAAGTGGGGATAAATTATATATATATATATATATATATCATCATCATCATCATCATCGTTTAACGTCCGCTTTCCATGCTAGCATGGGTTGGACGATTTGACTGAGGACTGGTGAAACCGGATGGCAACACCAGGCTCCAGTCTGATTTGGCAGAGTTTCTACAGCTGGATGCCCTTCCTAACGCCAACCACTCAGAGAGTGTAGTGGGTGCTTTTACATATCACCCGCACGAAAACGGCCACGCTCGAAATGGTGTCTTTTATGTGCCACCCGCACAAGCCAGTCCAGGGGCACTGGCAACGATCTCGCTCGAAAATCCTACAGGAGCCAGTCAGGCGGTACTGGCAACGGCCACGCTCAAAATGGTGCATCTCATGTGCCACCCGCACAAGAACCAGTCCAGGGGCACTGGCAACGATCTTACTTGGCTTGCCGGGTCTTCTCACGCACAGCACATTTCCAAAGGTCTCGGTCAGTAGTCATCGCCTCGGTGAGGCCCAATGTACGAAGGTCTTGCCTCACCACCTCAGCCCAGGTCTTCCTGGGCCTACCTCTTCCACGGGTTCCCTCAACTGTTAGGGTGTGGCACTTTTTCACGCAGCTATCCTCCTCCATTCTCACCACATGTCCATACCAGCGCAATCGTCTCTCTTGCACGCCACAACTGATGCTTCTAATGTTCAGCTTTTCTCTCAAGATACTTACACTCTGACGGGTATTCACATTGACATTACACATCCAACGGAGCATACTGGCTTCATTCCTTGCGAGCTTACGTATGTCCTCAGCAGTTACAGCCCATGTTTCACTGCCATGTAGCATGGTTGTTCGTACGCATGCGTCATACAGTCTGCCTTTTACTCTGAGTGAGAGTCCCTTTGTCGCCAGCAGGGGTAAGAGCTCTCTAAACTTTGCCCAGGCTATTCTTATTCTAGCAGCTACACTTTCAGCGCACCCACCCCCACTACTAACTTGGTCGCCCAGATAGCGGAAGCTATCGACTACCTCTAGTTTTTCACCCTGGAATGAGATAGAAGTTGTTTCCTGTTTGTTTGCAGTCTTTATTGCACCTGAACATCTGCCACAAACAAAAACTAACTTGCTAGTTAACCTGCCTTTGATGTTGCTGCACCTCTTATGTGTCCATAGCTTGCACCGGGTACATCTTATAGAGTTACTACCTACTCCTTTTCTACATACTGAGCAGGGCCATCTACCTGAAGGGGTTTGTGTTTTATCTACCTTCCTACTTATTAGGATT
Source organism: Octopus bimaculoides (assembly GCF_046866305.1). Classification (NCBI taxonomy): domain Eukaryota; kingdom Metazoa; phylum Mollusca; class Cephalopoda; order Octopoda; family Octopodidae; genus Octopus; species Octopus bimaculoides. Next base: position 26,382,921 of record NC_142946.1, read on the forward strand.
TTGGTTTTAGCTAGGTTGACTCTAAGGCCCTTCAATTCTAGACCTTGCTTCCACACCTGAAACTTCTCCTCTAGTTCTGATAGTGACTCCGCAATTAGGGCAAGGTCATCAGCATAGAGGAGCTCCCAGGGGCAACCTGTCTTGAACTCCTCTGTGATTGCCTGGAGGACTATGGTAAATAAGAGGGGGCTGAGGACGGAACCTTGGTGGACCCCTACCTCTACCCGGAATTCATTGCTGTACTCATTTCCAACCCTCACCTTACTGGCAGCATCTCTGTACATGGCTCGCACAGCTCTCACTAACCATTCTTCTATCCCAAGTTTCCTCATTGACCACCAGATAAGGGATCGGGGGACCCTGTCAAAGGCTTTCTCCATGTCAACGAAAGCCAGGTACAGAGGTTTATCCTTAGCTAGGTATTTCTCCTGCAACTGTCTCACTAGAAATAAGGCATCAGTAGTGCTTTTACCTGGCACGAACCCAAACTGCATCTCATCTAAATTGATTCGCTCCCTAATTAGTTGGGCTATGACCCTCTCTGTAACTTTCATAACCTGATCTAACAGCTTGATGCCTCTGTAATTATTTGTATCTAAAGCGTCACCTTTACCTTTGTAGCAGTTGACTATGATGCTGCTACACCAGTCATTGGGTATGACTCCTTCGTGTATCACCTGGTTCGTAATACGGGTGACTAGGCTATAGCCAACACTGCCAGATATTTTGAGCATCTCTGCAGTGATTCCTGATGGGCCGGGGGCTTTCCCGGTCTTCATACTCTTAATTGCTTTATCTACCCTGGTACTATCAACTCGGATAGCTGGTCCCTCTATTGGGTCGACATACGGCAGGCTCTCTTTCTCCCATTCATTCCCTTTGTTAAGCAATCTATCGTAGTGGCATCTCCAGACCTCTTTCTTTGCATCCTCATTTAATGCAAGCGTACCATCATCCATGCGAACACATTTCTCTCCTACAACATCACTATTCTCTCTCCTACACTGTCTTGCAACACGAAATACCTCGAGTCTTTGGTCCTCACGGCGCAGAACATTGGCAAATCTTTCCTTATCTGCTTCCCCTCTGGCTAAATAAACCTGTCGCCTAGCCTCCCTTCTGGCACATTGGTACAATTCCCTGCTACCACCGTTCTTCCAGTCCTTCCAAGCCTGTTTCTTTTGTCTAATAGCCCTGTCTACCTCCTTGTTCCACCACCACGTTACTCTGGGTCGGGAGGGGACCTTACACCACCCACAAATCTGGTCGGTGGCTTTCAACAGGTTGTCCCGCAGAAATCTCCAATTGTCTTCCACGTTGTATGATGCTATATCCCCTTCTATTTCGTTAAATGTATGATGCTATATCCCCTTCTATTTCGTTAAATATCCCCTTCTATTTCGTTATATATATATATATATATATATATATATATATATATATATATAATGTATGTACATATGTGCATGTTTGTGTGTACCCTTGTCTTAACAGCATATGATAGTTATAAATGAGCATCATTGTCATACAAGCAATGTTGTTTGCTCCCAGTCTCCCAACTATGGGGAAATATCACCTTGCTTGGTAACAAGTGAGAGTTGGTGACAATAAGGGCATTTAGCTGTAGAAAATCTGTCTCAACAAATTCCTTCTGATCCATGAAAGCATAGAAAAGTAAATGTCAAAGGATGATGATGATGAATCTATTCTTTGTTATTTCTAGCAAAACCCAGTCCTATACAGATGATATCATACTGCATTCTTTGACAACCTTGTGTACACAGGTTTCATCTATATGCAACCTCCTGACATGTACTACTTTGAAGGAAAAAGACTTGAAAATATCCTCTAATGGGGATATGATAACCTAGTCTTCTTTAACAGCAACAAAACTGAGTCACCACAGACATCAAGGAAACACACTGATCAAAATTGTGCACCCACAATTCTCAAGCCTTCTTTATTCACTCAACTCTACTTCATCCCAAATCTTTATCCCTCAAACTACATTTTTCTGAAATTTCCTGTTTGCATTTTCTCTATAGGCATGAACCCACAGAAATAAAAAACTAAATATTAGCTGTATTGATTTCACTAGTCTAGGCTATGAATGTCTACTTTCTCCTCTGAATTATTCTGTAAAAAAAAATTTTAAATGATTTTCTTTTTCATTTTCAATTTCAGAAATTTGGAAACTTTAACTTTGGTCCATACTATATTGGAGAAATTCATCTTTCAAACAGATATTCTTCTGGGAAAGATGGTTATTATATACCAGCTGCTGTTATCAAGTTGCCATGATGAAAAAAGGGAAAATGGCACCTTGCTCAAATTTTGTGTCTTCATGACTGTATGGTTTGATTGAAAGGGCCATGCACCTATCTTGACTTGTTACTTAATACTAAGTATTAATATTGACTGATGTGGAAAACAAATCATCTGTTCACTATTTGTTACATTTGTTTCATCACCAGGTGATACTGGTTTCATGAATAACTTCTTGTAATTCATAAATAAAAATTTTATTCTTAAAAACAGTGGTTTTCTCTGAAGAATTAGCATATTTAATGATTATCTAATCAATATGGTGTATACACTTTGGGGAAACCAATGCTTGTCTCCATAAATTGGGAAGATCAGTTCTTCAAACATAATGTTTAAGGTGAATTATGTCAATATATTGTGAAAAGAAGAACAGTCTGAGTTGTTTATTTTGAGGAAAATGAGAGAATATAATGAAAGCTGTATTTAAATAGAACAAGTAATTGAGAGACAAAATATTTATATATTGAGGAAGGAGAAAATTAAATGAAAGATTAGATTAACAGGCAGAAGTTAGGTGTGTTACAGGAAAATTGTTGTGTTGAAAATGTGAAAAGGTCTGAAAAGAAATTTAAATAAATATTATGTTTGCATTCTTTTCTCATTCTCCATTCATTAACAACTTTATTCAAAACATTTCATTATCTTTATCATCAGGACTCACCACAATTGATGCCTTGGTTGGTATAAATGATGTGGATGCACATTCATTACAAATATACATAGATATCCTGAAAGGAATTCAAGATCCAAATAGGTCATTATTTTTTCAAAGAAAATTATTAGAATTATGAAGATGCTTATGTATCTCGCAACAAGATACATATCTTTTGGAAAATTATGACAGAAATAAAATGGAAGAAAGTAATGTTAAAGTGTATTCTATTTGAAAGTAGAAATATTTCCAGGAGTTTAATGAAATTAAATTACTATTGAAAGCAGAAATGACACTAGGCAACAGTAACACATTTACTGTGTAAATAGTTTTCATAGAAAATTTTTCTATTGTAGTATGTTTATAGTATTATAATTAGATTATTGAAGGTCTGAAGGAATGGTGTACATAGTTTGATTTTCATGTTAGAAATGGATTTGTATACATAATGATGATGATAGCTTTGACAGTCTCATGTGGGATATCATAGTTCAACAGGATAGTAACAAAGTTTTTTTCTTGAGACTATTGAATGCCTTGGAAATCCACAAATATAATTTTTGCCTTTTGTTTAGAGGATCTGAGCTCTTGTATAATTCTTTTAAGACCAAGGATCTGTGGTGGTGTTGATCTATTTTAAAGCTAAAAGTGAGAGTGTGATTACTCTGTAGTTGTGAGGCAGGTGAAGATCATCTTTCTTTAGAAATGGAATAATTGAAGACTCTGAGAAGGTTGTTGCTTTGTTTCCTTTGTAGGTCTCATTACAGAAGTCCAAGAGATGCTTGTGGAAGAATGGACTTTTCCAAGTGATAACCCGGGGTGTTATCTGGTCCTGATGTCTTACAGTTTCTTAACCTTTTTAGGCATTTTTGAAGCTCTTCTATCATAAATATGCCAATCTGAACTGGCAGATTATCTGCTACTTTGTAGTTGAAGAGAGGATTGATTAGCATCTGTGTTACCAAGTTGCTATCTAAAGTGCTACTTTACATTGCTAGTCAGTGGTTTCCTCAATAATAGAGATCACTGAAAAGTTTTCTAGTTGGTAAGTTCCCTCAGAGCTGCTGAGATGGCAGCATACTTGTTTTCCTTATGATGGTTAAGTTCTTCAGTTTTGGACTTAAAGCATGCTTCTAGTGCCTCCTTGTATATCCCATCAAGTGGGACTTTAGCTGAATTGAGGTGCTTTTCAATATTCCTAGTTGACTTCGGTTGATGTTTCTGGGCTGTTTTCTTTAAATTTCCCCTGACCTTTGTTATCTTCTCATTGGAAGTACAGGTTAGTGATTTCTGTCTCTTCATTTAGAGTAATCCAGTCCAATATCTCTGTTGGTTGTGGTTAGGACAATTTTTGTCCTGAAGTCTGTCACAGAGAGTGATGAATCTATTATGTACTGAAACCAGAAACTCCTTGAATCATGTACAAAAACCATTCAAAATTTGTGCTGGCAATTTCAAATAAAGAGTTTCTAACAATAGCAGGAATCCTTCAGGGACACACTCTAGCATCTTTTCTCTTTGTCATTGTAGTAGACTACATCCTTAGGCAATGTCTTTATGCTACCCTAGACAAAGGCCTAATCATCAAACCATCATGCAGAAGCAGCTAAGATATCAATAGATCTTGCATCACTCTGATCTTGACGTTGCTGATGATCTTACCCTCACAACTCATCTTCTGTGATGCACATGACTTGTTAACATCCCTTGAGAAAAAGCTGTATCCACAGTTGGTCTATTTCTCAGTGTAAGGAAGAATGACTACATGACCATCATTGAAGATAAAAGTCATCTGCCAGTTTGGTGGAGGTCAGTGGCCTCAAGTATTTTGTGTCCTGTGTTGCTGACAATTAGAAAGGCTTACTTGCACACAAGGGACAATCATAAAGTGCTTGCAATGAGCTTCAAAACATCTGGTAATCAAGTATTTCAAAGTTAGCAGGGCTTACTTTCTTCAGAGTGTGTGTAGAGAGCATTCTTCTCTATGAAACTGAAATTTGGACTATGAAAAAGAAAGTTCAAGATTGCCTTGATACACTAGGTTCTAACGAGGCCTCAAAACATCTTATGACATAAACATTGGGCCAAAGTGGAAATTTATGGACTTATTTCACCCATCTCTACTGGTATATTCAATGCACGATAGGCTTTTCTGGCCCTGTCAGTGTGCTGAGCAACAGGCCATATCATGTTATATTTTGGAGTTTTCTGCACTCTAATACAGGATGAAAACCACTTAACTACATTGATGTTATTAGCAGAGACACATAACATGAAATTCAAGATTTACCAAAGCTAATGAGAAACAGAGACTTCTGGAAACATCTTATTTGTAGCTGCTTGGGGAAGAAGAAATTAAGAAATAAGGTAGAATGGTCTCATTGCTACCATTACTGACAGAATATAAATTCTATTGCAGTTTCAGTGTAAAGAGTCCTTCTTTGGATATAAATGAATTATTGATTTGTAAGATAGGTATCATCATCATCATTATCATTGTTTAATGCCCGCTTTCCATGCTGGCATGGGTTGGACGGTTTGACAGGAGCCGGCCAGGTAGAAGACTAGGCTACTGTGTCTGTTTTGGCATGGTTTTTACAACTGGATGTCCTTCCTAACACCAAACACACCTCAGAGTGGACTGAGTGCTTTTTATGTGGCACTAGCACAGGTAATGTCAGTTTTGGCATGGTTTTTATAGCTGGATGCCCTTCCAAATACCAACCACTTTACAGTGTGGACTGGATGCTTTTTATGTGACACCAGCATTGGCAGGGTCACTAAGTAACTTGCAAGATAAGGAATTTTGAGGAGAGGGGTAATTGGAGGAAGTAATTAATTCAAAACAATGTAAATAAATAAGCATCACACTTGGTAGTCATCTGAATGCTAAAGGGTTAAACATTCCATTTTTCACATGCTTGTATTGTTTAGGTGGGTCTTCTCCAACACAGTCTCTCACCACTTGTTGCAGTCATGTCATTAGTTTCATGGGGTTCAACATCTTGCAACTCAGTTTCTGCCTATGTCTTTCTCTTCCACAGATTCTTTCCACTTGGATTGCTTGGTATTTGATTAACCCAACTGTCATCCTTTATAGGCATCATATGATGAATTTAGTGTTCAGGTAGGGGTTCACCAGGCCTCAGTTCTCAGCCCACGCTTATTCATTATAGTCTTCCAGGCCATAACAGAGGACTTCAAAACTGGGTGCCTGTGGGAACTGCTATATGTGGATGACCTTGCTCTTATTGCAGAATCTTTAGCAGAATTGGAGAAGAAATTCCAGGTATGGAAACAAAACCTGGAATGAAAGGGCCTTAATGTTAACCTAGCTAAGACAAAAGTTGTTGTTAGTAACAAAGAATATAAAACTCTCTTTCCATCAGGTAAATGGCCCTGCTCTATATGTAGGAAAGGAGTTGGAAGAAATTCCATTCACTGCACCCAGTGTAAACTATGGATACATGAGAGGTGCAGTGGAATCACAGGTAGGTTAACAGATAAAATCATCTTTGTATGTGGCAGATGTGCAGGAACAATAAGCACTAAGTGCATGCAGGAATTAGATTCTCTCAAATTCCTAAGAGGCTCTCTTGAGGTTGTAGATAGTTTCTGTTACATAGGTGACCAAATTAGTAATGGTAGAGGATACTCTGAAAGTATTGTTTCTAGAATAAGAATTGGGTGGAGGAAGTCCAGAGAGCTATTACTTCTGTTGGCAGCAAAAGGACTCTCTCTCAGAGTGAAAGGTAGACTATATGATGCTTGTGTGTGAATGGCTATACTCCATGGCAGTGAAACATGGGCTCTGAATGCAGAAGACATGCGTAGACTAGAGAGAAATGAAGGCAGTATGCTCTGTTGGATGTGCAACATCAGTGCACATGTATGGCAAAGTGCAAATGTATTAAGAGAAAAGTTGGGTATAAGAGGAATCAAATATAACATGCAAGAGAGAAGACTACATTGGTTTGGACATGTGATGCATATGAATGAGGACAGGTGCATAAAGAAGTGCTGATCACTGAAAGTGGATGGTACCCGTGGAAGAGGGAGACCCAGGAAGATGTGGGATGAAGTGGTAAGGACTGATCTCAGGATGTTGGGCTTCATGGAGGAAATGACAATGGACCAAGATGTCTGGTGATATGAAGTTCTTGAGAAGACCCACACATGTCAGCGAAACTGAGTTCTAGAAGCGTTGTGTGTCCCACCCACACTTAAGAAAGCTTCTCACATAACAAACCAATCTACATCTCTATATCTCTTCTCTTCCTCACATTTCTGCTTCATACACTATGCTTACCTCCCACTCCCCAATCCGGACCTCTTGGCCCTGTGCCACTGTATCATTACTCTCCACTTGCCCCTGACATGTGTGTTCTACCTACACACCCTGTCTCACTGTATTATTGCTATCTGCTAGCCCCCGACCCGTGTGTTCCACCCACATGTAACAAGAAAACTTTTTACTCACCCTACCCCAACAAACCAATCTACATCTCCACATCTCTTTCTCACACTTCCTCCTTAATACACTATGTCAAGCTCTCACTCCCCAATCCTGTCCTTACGGCCCTGTTCCTCTGTATCATTGCTATCCGGTAGCCCCCTCGACTCTATATATACTCAGGTTTTTTGCCACTTACTTGCACTCATTAATCACACTTCCTTCACAATATCATGCCACTTATATTATGGCGTTTGAACCTCAAGGGTATGCCCTGGCACTTGCCATCATCTATATCTTTCTCTTCCTTTACTCAATCATCCCATTTATATTCTGATCCCTGTTCCTTGTGAGTATGCCCAGCGTTTTACCACCATCTCTATCCTACTGTCTCCCACTCTCTCCTTCTCCTGCACTTCATTCAGGTTAGGTAACTGCGTATTTCCTTTGTGGTAGTGCACCTGTTTCTGTCTTCATTCTTGATCTCTCTCTCTCTCTCTCTCTCTGGCTGGGTAACTTTGTACTTCCTCTACAGCAAGACACCTGTTTCTGCTTCACTATAACCTTTCATCATCCAACACAAGATCACCTCCCCTCTTGAAAGATTTTTGTTTTATGTCTTGAAAGTACTAGGTGACCCTGTCAGTGTAGGTACCACTTAAAAACACCCAATCCACACTGTAAAGTGGTTGGTGTTTGGAAGGGCATCCAGCTGTAAAAACCTTGCCAAAACCGACCTTGCCTGTGCTTGTGCCATGTAAAAAGCACTACTGACCTCACCTGTGCTTATGCCATGTAAAAAACACTAAGTCCACTCTGCTGAGTGGTTGGTGTTAGGAAGGGCATCCAGCTGTAAAAATATTGCCAAAACAGTCACAGAAATCTGGTGCAGGCTTCTGCCTGGCTGGCTCTTGTGAAACCGTCCCACCCATGCCAGCATGGAAGGCGGATGTTAAACGATGATCATGATGATGATGATGTCCATAACAACTCAATCTTCTCTGCAGCTCATTGGATCTGATTCTTCTTATATCTCATTCTCCCTCATTTCTTCATTTGAGCTTTGTTGTTCATACACACAAACGTTATATGCCCAGCAGATAATGCATGCTGCATTTTTCTCCAGCTTTCACATGTTTTTCACACCCTTTGACTGTGTTTTGCTACCATGTAACATTGCACTTTGTACACAAACCTTGTACAATCAACCTTTCACTTATTAAGAGAATTCTTTTATTGCCAGCAGAAATCATAGCTCCTTGAACTGTTCTACTCAAGTCTTTCTCTGGCTATTACTGTATTTTTGAAACATTCTCCAACACTGCTAAATTGATCATCTAAATGAGTGTTTCCCTACCTCTAGGCCCTTCTATAGCTTTCCAGAAAAATGTATGCTCCACCAGTGGTTGAAAAAAGAACAAACAGCAACTTTATTTTTGATATTTTTACATGATTATTTAATACAAAAGAATCTACTGGTAACTCTTTTATTAAGTATTGAGTACAAAAAAGTACATTATTGACTAAGAAAAAAAAGTGGATCACTTTAATGAGCACTTTGTACCTGGTGACTACAGAACCATGCCTCACCACAATTTTCCCACAATTTCCCCAAACATGGGGTGTATGCCCCATGTTAGGAATCACTGATATAGATAATAGATGCTATCATTTACTTCTATGGAGTTGTCTGAGCATTTGAAAGAAACATATTATCTTTATCTTTTACAGGTTTCAATCATTAGACTGCAGCCATGCTGTGGCACCACCTTGAAGAGTTTAGTCAAACAAATCGACCCCAGTACTTATTTCCCTTTTGTAAGGCTGTTACTTATCCTGTCAGTCTCTTCTTCCATCCAGCTAAGTTGCAGGAACATAAACAAACCAATACCAGTTGTCAAGTAATGAAGATGATAGACAGTGACACAAAGACACTACACCCACATAAGATAAATATATATGTATATACAACGAGCTTCCATACAATTTCTGTGCACCAAATTAACTAACAAGGTATTGGTTAGTAGAAGACACTTGCCCAAAATGCCATGCAGTGGAACTGAACTCAAAACCTCATGGCTGCAAAGCAAGCTTCTTAACAGTACAGCCATGCATGTGCCTATATTGATAGTTATTACTTCACATCTACATATAAAGTCTTTCTATTATTAGCCTATTTGTAATCTCACTGTATTTCTTGTGCACCTGTAGTTTACACTGACTATTCTGTACAGCATTCATCATCATCATCGTCATTTAATATCCGCTTTCCATGCATACATATTGAGTACAGACACTTCTCAAACAGCTATGAAGTCCTGTTTACTTTTGTCTTTGCTAGATTTACTTTAAGATCCTTCAATACTTGGTTTTGCTTCCACATTTGGAAATTATACTCTAATTCTTTGACAGATTCATTGAAGAGAACTAGGGTACCAGCATACAGAAAGTCCCATGTACAGTTAGTAAAAAGACAAAATAAATGAAGATGTGGTTTTTACAAGCTATAGTACAGGTAATCTGTCTGGAGAATAGGTAAATCTTAAAAAAATTTTTAAAAAACAAGTATATTAACTTATATCATTTTAAGTGGTAAGCTTGTATTCATATGTGAAGTATATTTGCCACTTAAATGCGGCTAACCCCTAAGGGTGAATGCTACTGTAGCTTATAGCCCCAGGAGAACATCTCCTCCAGCCGGTTATTGACACACTTTCTGTGCCCTTTTGGTCACTGCAAAAAGGATATATGTATTTGCATTGGGAGCCCTTCACATCGAAGATCAGTGATTGTTGTATGCTGACGAAGGGTAAATACCCAGAAACCTGGGTCCATGTGTATCACATCAGATCGACGATAGGAAGGATGACTTCCCTTTGCAAATACCGACAGGGCACAGAAAGTGTGTCAATAGCCTGCTGGAGGAGATGTTCTCCTGGGGCTGCAAGCTACAGTAGCATTCACTCTTAGTGGTTAGCTGCATTTAAGTGGCAAATATACTTCACGTTGTCGTGCAGCTACTGTTTATACCTCGTTCAGAGATTTATTATAGCATTTAAACCAGCCATATCCTACCTTTTTTACATTTAAACTGGCCAAACTTAGCCTCTCACACCTCTCCTACAACATCATTTTAAAACTAAATGCTCACATCCTTGAAATCTTATAGGTACAAGATAATGCATTGTTAATTCAAAACAATGTGAATAAATAAGCACCACATTTGACAAAGTAATCTGAATGCTAAAAGGTGAATGGCAGCAGCATTAAAAAAGGTAGCTAGAAAGGAATGTGGTGAGAAAAATAATGAAGACCGTTGCTAATTTCCTCCAATTCTGTTTCATTTGATTTTATATAGTGTATATAAGATAAGTCAGCCCTGTGGAATCCACTTTACTCAATGCTACACACACACATGAAGAGCTGAGCTCAGTGTTGCAAGGTAATGAAACACTTGTCAGGGTTATACTAGGTATCTGCTTACATTACAATAAGATTAACCCTGTTCACAACACAGTGCTAGTGACACAATACAATCTGCCAACTTCCTTATTTGGTCATCTACATTCATAGTGTAAATCAAAAGTTTGCAGATTTTATTGAGAATAATGGAAACCAGCACTACTTAATTGTTTTAAAACATTGTGCTGTAAGAATGAAGTATCTTAAGCAGGACTTCCTAATTCTGGATTTTAATTTCACATGAATGCTAACCTTGTATTTTGAATCCATCCTAGGTTGATACAGTCTGTACTCATCATCATCATCATCATCATCGTTTAACGTCCACCTTCCACGCTAGCATGGGTTGGACTAAAGACATATTTTCAGTATGAACTAATAATAAATATTTGCACTTTTCATTAACCTAGGACATTATCTTTCCAACATACAACATTTATTTTAAAAACTATGAGGTTTAGAAAATGTTGTTTTAGTATTAATGTTAAACACTGATCAATAACATATTGGTATTTAGTTAATTAATTATGCACTTTCTCCTTGTCATAACAAAAAGTTTGACTGATTTATGCTTTCAAAATAATTCATAATTTAGTGATGTAAATGAGATATTTTTACATTCACAGGAGAGGAAAATCTCAGATTTTCCTCTCCTGTGAATTTACATTCTAAGATTCTCTGATTTACATTCTCAGATTCACAGGAGAGGAAAATCAGAATCAGTGGCATTCATGCTCTTCTATATATTAAAGATTTAATAAAAGGAAAATAACACCGAACTCCTTAAAATTATGAATTTCTAGTGCGCAGCTTTTGTATAGTGCCTCATATTTTGCAATATTCATACATTTCTTAAGAGCATTAGCAATGTCAAGTAAAAGAACATATTAATAACTGCTAATGATTACCATTGGCAGAAACATAATGCAATGACTTTTTGCATTTGTTTTGCTTTAAGAAATGGACTTAGTAGTTAACTACTTTCTTAATTTTGTTTCTTATACAGAAATATTTAGTCTAAAAGCAGAAAATTTATCAAGCAGAATTGTTGGCACTATCTTATCAAATTTCAAACTTTTCTTTTCCTGTCTTGAGTAATATTTTTAGATAATTTAATGATACACTGCAGATGAGATATATATAAATGACAAATTGCTACTGTAGTCTGCAAAAACATTGAATGTTTCTAATTTTGATGGATATTAATATTTCTACTGATCATACTTTAATTTTTTTATAGTTGAGGAAAGAAAAAAAAAATTCAGGAAATAATTGGAAGTTGTTGCATTTTGCTTCTTGTTTTGAAGTGAGGCAGGTCGTAAGGTGTCAGTTTGAATACTGTGAAATTGAAATGATATGTATATGTGGGTGCATGTTATTAAAAGTGTGATTGATTGTATGTGAATGTGTACATATGTGTGCAACAGCTAGCATGTGAACAAAAATGTCATTTGTTACAGGGTTCCAACAAACAAGTTTTCTATTTGCTTCATTTCTGACAGTAAGAATGACTGTAATTTAATGCAGAACAACTATATCAATGGCTTAGTTTGTAATAACTATTTATTATTTTTTTTTTCCTAGTGTTTATGTCCTTTGCTAGTATACATTGGTGAATGACACACACACACATGGCACCATGGGCAAGTGTTATCAACTACAGCCCCAGGCTGACCAATGCTTTCTGACTGGAATTGATCAATAGAAAATTTAGAAAGCTTGTGTGTGTGTGTGTGTGTGTGTGTGTGTGTGTGTGTGTGTGTGCGTGTGTGTGTGTGTGTGTGTGTGTGTGTAGGTTTGTGTTTGTGTCTTACCTTTGTCTTGACAATATTTGTATGTTGTGTGAACAATGTCAACGTTTGGATGGTGTCTGTTTAAACCTACTGCAAAAGCATGTTCTGCGATTAAATTGCTTGTTCAAAAGACCAAGGGAATAAATAGTGCCTTTCTTGAAAAGAAATGAGTGTTCACAATAGGAAGGGCTAAAAAAATTGCTCATCTTATCCATGCTAGAATGATAAAAGTGGATATTTAAATGATGATAATGCAATATCTTTAAATATATATATATTCCTTTATGTGTTCCATCTGAAAGGCATTGTCATTAAAAATGTTGTCATGCTTTCAATGACTTGGTATTTTTTACTATTTATGGCAGGATGGTCACAGCTGGAACACTTTTTATCAAGTGTATGAGGGGTGCTGAAAAGTTCCTTTAAGGGTGTTATGAAAGACTTGGTTGGAGGCCCAACCTTCCAAGTTTTTTTACAGGGCTCAGAAAAACTGAAAGACTGTTGCATTGTATGAATCTGAGAGGGGATTATGTTGAATAAAATTATGATTAACTGATCCTCCTGTATTTTCTTCACCCAAAGCCAGGAACTATATTTTATTATGTACTAGCAGAAATACCCGGCGTTGCCCGGGTTAAAGAGAATAATGAAATCTAAAAACGCCGTCTAGACTACGCAACCCTCAACTGTTAGTAGCTACGAAACCATATTTCTACATTAATAACTCTCCAATCCATGCCAGCATGGAACATAGATATTAAGTGGAATGCTAGAAGAAAGTTTTCAACTCATATGTATATAAAGTAAATACACGTAATTCAGAAACACGTTTTTGTGTATCTTATTTCGTAACCAAACAAACAGGTACAGATTATAAATAATGAAAGGCCAATTTTGGTGATTCATTTGACAGAGGTAGTAGAGAGACAATGCGATGATAAATCTGAGGTTGGATCTTGAAAGTTTGGATGAATGCTGCCTCAGTTAAATCTCTTGTGGTTCCAAATGATGTCATCTGTAGTACAGCGTCGTATTGTCTAATTTTGTTTTGCAAATGTTAGGAATCTTGGTCAGTTGATGATAACAGTTTCTTCAATAGCTCTGGAGGTTGGGGATTGTGGAATTGTTGGGAATGTTTTTAACTTTGGTGTTATATGTATTCCTTGAATTTCTTTGACATATGAAATATATGTATTTTCACAGGGTTTGTAAAAGAGAGTTGTGTAGTTCTCGAGTTTTAGGGATTCACACAGACACACAGACAGACAGACAGACAGACAGACAGACACACAGACAGACAGACACACATTCTCATCTTTATATATAGAGATATATATATACACACACACACGCACCCAAACACACGTATATATATGTATATCAATATAAATATATGAAAGTCAATGAAGTTTCGTAAAAGAAGGTGATCATGTACATACTTTCTTGCTGTTGTGATTATAACACCTCGTTGGAAACAATGTTCCTTGTTTTCCCTTGTGGAGCATATGCAAATAGGTTTTTTTTTTGCTGCCCACTCTTGAGCAGCCAACATACAGTTGTCCATGTGAGAAGCGGGGCTCTTCCAAGAGAAGACCAGCTACAGACAGGTGCTCATCTGTTATGTTCGGGTTAAAATTTCATCAACATCAAAAATATATGAATTTTCATGGGAGTTATGGCCGTTATGTATAGAATATAATTTCCAAATTGCAGACAAAATTTACAATCGATAAATGTCTTAGAACAACCAGTCTCTCATCTGGGAAGGCCTTGAAATCAATGTTACCAACTGGGGACTATGTGTGTCGCAGTGATAATAAAAAGACTCAAAGGAGGTCTGCAACGAAATAATTTTACTCAACACTTTGCAAGTGAATCAGTGGAGGCAAAGATGCGTCTCATTTACTTGACAATTTATGCACCACATTGCAGAAATCACAATGTAAGTATATCTGAAAGGGTAGTCTTACACTGTTGTACCGTTGAATTACAAATAATGCTCATCTGTTATGTTCGGGTTAAAATTTCATCAACATCAAAAATATATGAATTTTCATGGGAGTTATGGCCGTTATGCATAGAATGTAATTTCCAAATTTCATAAAGATCCATTCAGTACTTTTGACGTAGTTTTGGATAAGAAAACAAATGACTAATGTGTGTGTTTGTGTCCATGTGTATGTGTGTGATGGGTGTATATATGTATAGGTATCTGTATGCATGTATATATATGTACATATTACATGTACATCTATATATATATATATATATACATCTACACATATGTATACATATACATGTATGCATATAGATCTATATCTATCTATATATATATCTATACATATACGTGTACATATACATCTATCTCTATATATATATACATATACATCTCTCTCTTTCTCTCTCTCTTTCTCTCTCTCTGAAAGTATCTGTCATTACAGTATCGAAATGTGATTGTTTCAGTTAGAGGAATAACGTGTACATATACATCTATATGTATACATATACATCTCTCTCTCTCTCTCTCTCTCTCTCTCTCTCTCTCTCTTTCTCTTTCCCTCTCTCTCTTTCTCTTTCTCTCTCTCTGAAAGTATCTGTCATTACGGTATCGAAATGTGATCGTTTCAGTTAGTGGAATAGTTTCATTTTTAAAGTGAAAGTATTTGACATGAGTGTTTTTGTTTCACTTTTGACACGTAATACTTAAATAGTGGAGGAGATATTATGTTGCCGTGGGCTCGAACTCTGCAAGAAGTTAAAAATTGTTTTGACTAAAACACAACTGGAACCCTAAGTAAGGCATGTGTAAAATTTGAATGAAATTGGTTGCGTAGTTCTCGAGTTTTAGGGATTCACACAGACAGACAGACAGACAGACAGACAGACAGACAGACAGACATTCTCATTTTTATATATATAGATAACCAGAACTCCAGGATAGTTTATATATTATTGTATATATTTAAAAATATTTTGTTTTCGAAATCACTGGGTACTGTTTCCTGCATCCATATGGATGCAGTATGGGTAAATGTTTATGAAGTTTGCTTTGCAATCCTGGGGCCCTGCATTTGATCTCATTGCGTGACATCTTTGCAAGTGTTTATTTTACCATAACTTCAATTTGACTCAAATCATGTGAGGAAAATTTGCAAGGAAACTGTAAAGAAGCCTATCAGATGGATTGTACCTGTAATTTAAAAGAACAGTCTTGTTACACTGTCATGATGATTGTGCTTGAGAGTTATGTTAAAGGCACATATGTCTTGGAATACTCAGCCATTTGCAGGTTAATTCAATGAGTATGATCAAACAACTGAATAAATATTGAAACTGGAGATCTATTGATTTTTCCATATAAACACAGGGTGGTCACAACTGGATCACCTTTTATCAAGGGTTTGCTTGATTACGGATAATCTTGGGCTAAACAACAAAAATAGCTAGAGTGTATAGTACATATCCTAAAAGAATTTGTTTTGCAAGTCATCAGATAAATATAGCAGTCAAATCTCCCTCAAATTGCACACATGAACAATACATAGTAATACTAATATACATGAATTTTGACTAATGTTACACACACACACACACACACACACACACACACACACACACACACACACACACACACACACACACACACACACACAATGTGTACAAACACATACTGGGAAGGTTGATGCTAACTTCTGAGTGGTGTCTCAAACTACTAGAAATAATAGTGAAACCTCCTTCAAATCACAACTGACAGCTAAAAAGACAGCACGGTCCTACTGAAATGCCTTTTATAGAACAGCTAAAAACACACTGAAAATGAGAAGAGGAAGAAATAAGGAGAGCAGGAAGCAGAATGAAAAGGAAGGCATTGCTTTGGGAGAAAGTATCTATTCTAATAGAGTGTAGCATATAAGACTGAATGCTAATAGGCTATAATACGTACATACATGCATACATACATACATACATACATACATACATACAGACAGACAGACAGGCAGAGAGGAAGTAGAGTGTTGAAAGCTAAAACAATAGGGATGGGATTAAAAAGCACTTAAGAGTGGAAGGAGAAAGAAAGAGGGAATAAAATATACATGCACACGGAAGTGTGTGTGTATATAGGGACAACTGACGAAAGGGTATACTCTTTATGTTGCATGTCTCGTTTCTCTGTTTGCTTTTTTCGTGTTCGAAAAAAGTTCGTTTTCTGTTTTCGTTTCTCATTGTGTTTAACGTTTTTTTAATGTCCTGTACTCATATATGCATGTATGTATACATATAGATGTAGGTATGTACATATATGTATGGATATATGCATATATTTATATATTATTTATATTATTATATGATCGAAGTAAGTTTTATTTTAATTACAATGCGCACTCTTCTACTATCTCTCTCCCTCTCTTGTTCTTCATCCTTTCTGTTTTTCTCTCTCACCCTTTCCCTGTTCTTCTCTCCCTTTCACCGTCCCCCCTCTCTCTCTCTCACTCTTCCTCCTTGACTCTCTCGTCGCTAACACGTGACGAAAGGGGATTTCTCTTTCTGTCCACTGCCTTCTTAAAGAAAAGACGTGTTTTTTCTGTCTCTTCTCTCATGGCTCGTCTACCTAGCGTTCATAATAATTTTTCTATCGTCTTGGCTCAACATCCCTCACCGTTTGTTTTTACTGTCTTGTTCTCACTGTCCTGTTCTTGTTAACACTTTCACCCACCGCAAAAAATTCCAAATTTTATTAAATTTGCTTTGCGGGAAGGACTGTTCCGACGAAGTCGCATATTGTCCTTGCCTTCAAAACGCAGAATAGATGAAACAGGGACAACTGACGAAGGGGTATACTCTTTATGTTGCATGTCTCATTTCTCTGTTTTTTTTCGTTGTTCGAGAAAAGTTCGTTTTCTGTTTTCGTTTCTCATTGAGTTTAACGTTTTTTTGGTGTCCTGTACCCATATATGCATGTATGTATACATATAGATATAGGTATGTACATATATGTTTGGATATATGCATATATTTATATATTATGTATATTATATATATATATATATAACCATCTAAGGATCCATAAGTCAGTAAAAATAAGCACTTGTTTATCTTGTATATTGCTAGATTTTTTACTTTAATCTAAGTACACAGTATCATAGATTCATCACAATCAATCTTACCAATTAGTTTTACACTGGATAATAAGACAACTGAATATTAGATTATAGTTATCTAATACACATGCTCTTCAAGGATGACAGATATGGGAAAATATGGCAACTGTTTTTTGCTATTGGAAGTGAGAAAATGTCACATCTAGTTTTTGGGTGCTGAGAAAGATGAAACAAAGCAGTTTTATATTTGTTTATTTGCATCATTATGTATATATAAAGTATACATTATTGTACATCTTTTATATCTGATCTTACAAATGGTTTTCACACCGGATATTAAATAACTGGATATTAGGTAACATGTTGGTTATCTAATGCATATGCTCTTCAGAGATGGAAGGTATGGGAAAATATGACCACTGCTTTGTTATTGGAGGTGAGAAAGTGTCAGATCTGGTTTTTGGGGTCATGGGGAAAAAGATGAAATTAAATCGTGGGAGTCAATTAAGCAAGAGATAATATCAGGAGTTATGTCCCTTCGCCCCTAAACCCACTGAATTAATTGTGATGCAGCAAAAATCTGGTGTGGGGAGTGTTGAGGGATTGGTATGTGAACAGGGTTGATATGTATGTAAAGTTTTACTTTTGGAGGTGGGAACTAGGCAAGTGCCCAAATCTTTAACCCCATGCTTACGTGCATATGCGTATGTGTTCATGTGTGTATGGTTTGGTAAAAACGTTGTTAGTTTCTCAGGGTTTGATGGTGGAAGGTCAGATTGTGGAGATTCTAGAGTTTATAATGATATTTAGGCCTATAGCTATGGTAACATGTACCTTCTTTCAAGTGGGCGGAGCTGAAAATCTCGTTTCTACAGTTCAAGTAGATGTTTGGGTGATGAGAAGCTTTTTTGATATTATTCTTTTCTCAGCATTTTCTGCTACTGTTAAAATAAGGTTTGCACTTCTTCAAGATATTCCACTTGTTGCAATCTGTGGCACTTTCAATCAATGTATGTCGAACCAGGACAGTAATATTGCATCTCTTCTGGATATTAATGGGACTTCTAGTTGCTGAATCTGGCTCTGAAAGGACTTTCTCTCATGCTCACATACTTTCACATGTTTGAATGCCCATTGGAGTCCTTTTACAGTACCTCTACTCTTATACAATTACCTCTAAGTTGCAGTGGCCATTAAGGGGACATCTAGTGTTCCCTCTGCACGAACATCCTGTCTCTATCTCAGGCGTGGGCCTACCTACAATGATTATGAATGCCAGGATCTCCACCATCAGTCTGCCCACCATTACATCCAGAGAACCCAGCAAAGTTTTGACCAAATGATACTCGTATATGCACCTAAACATGAACTAAACATTTTGGGGGATCCATCCAATTTCCTTGACATATTTATCTCTTCACCCTGAAGATGGAAGCTGGATCTACACAATGTTAAAATGCTTCCACAACTGGTTGCATATTATTGTGAAGTACATCTGTCAACATTATGAAAAAATTCCAAGCCCCAGAGGCAGTTGTCAGATCTGTAACAGCATACTTTCTCCTCTTAGTTTTCTGTGTCTTTGTACTCTGTGTAAGTTTGCTCTGTTAATATATAAATATATATTGATACATAAATGTTCATCATCTGAGAATTTCACTCTTTGCGTCCTCTCTATTTACATGTATACATGTATGCATTTTTTGTATATCTAACCCAAGCAGTTCCATTTGTTTATTTGCATCATTACACAAGTCTACATTTTTAAATGAAGTAAATGATGATTGTCTACTTATAGGTGATTCTGAACCATTTTTTAATGCTGATTTCAAATATGTTTTTAGTTGTTTCCTATCATCTACAAATTTTGCACAAATGGCTGCCAAAAATATGATGATTTTTCTTGTCCTCCATTCCCTTTTGTGGCAGACTTTGTGATAAAAGTATGATGAAATTAAGAACAAATGACTAGAACAATGATAAAAAAAAGATATGAATATTATGTAGGCCTACATATTGACTAAATATATATTTCTAATGCACTTAACATGGCTTTAAAGTAATTTTACTCCTTTTCAAACTTCCTTTACCTTGATTTCCTTTCAGCTTTTGGTAGTTGCTTGCAGTCTCTCTTTAGGGTCCAGCAGTAATCTGCTATCATGTTTACATTCCCCTCCCCCAGTACCTCTGCTCCATTTCTGTAATGTCCTGGTAAAATCTTTCACTGTGCTCTTCACTTAGATTGCCAAAGTACTCCAGGAAATAGTCAAAGTGTGAATGAAGAAAGTGCATATCAGCATTCATGTTGCACTCAAACTTTTTGAAGTTTTGCAACATGGTATCAACTATGACTTTGTAATTTGAACACTTAATGTTTTTCAAAAAGTTCTTGACAACACTTGAAGCTCACCCATGCCTGTTTTTGAGATTAATTTATGCATTTCTCACAACCTGGACCAACAAATATTCCTTCTTTAATTTTCGCACTGGTTATATTTGGGAATTTTTTTGAGAGACACTGCAAACATGGTCCATCTGCAGGAAAGGATTTACCAAACTGTTCCATCAAACCCAGTTTGGTGTGCAAAGGTGGTAGCAGTACTTTTCTAGGTTCAATCAAGGGCTTGTGCTGAATGTTTTTGGATTCAGTTTACAAATTTCTCCTTTGTGGCCAGTTTTTAACCATCCAGTGCTTTTCTTTAGCTCTGCTGTCCTAGTCGTGGTTGCCCAGTGGTTAGGGCAGCGGACTCGCGGTCATAGGATCGCGGTTTCGATTCCCAGACCGGGCGTTGTGAGTGTTTATTGAGCGAAAACACCTAAAGCTCCACGAGGCTCCGGCAGGGGATGGTGGCGAACCCTGCTGTACTCTTCCACCACAACTTTCTCTCACTCTTACTTCCTGTTTCTGTTGTGCCTGTATTTCAAAGGGCCAGCCTTGTCACACTGTGTCACGCTGAATATACCCGAGAACTACATTAAGGGTACACTTGTCTGTGGAGTGCTCAGCCACTTGCACGTTAATTTCATGAGCAGGCTGTTCCGTTGATCGGATCAACTGGAACCCTCGACGTCATAAGCGACGGAGTGCCAACAACAACAGCTGTCCTAGTCACATAAGAAACATGGCATTTTGTGTAGCCTGTCTGCTGGCCTAAAGGCATGCCTATAATTTTGAAATCTCCACACACTTGCCAGTGGTATTCTGCATAGTTTATATTTCACAGAAGTTTTTTTTACATTTTCATATGTCTCCTTTAGTTGTACAAAATGTGCCATTGGAATGGATGAATACTTATTTCCATGGTGTAGCAAGACAGCCTTCAAATTCCTGTTGGAGGAATCAATGAACAGCCTCCGTTCTGAAGGATTGTTCTCGATCTCAAAATAGTTTAGTGGGTTTGGAATATTATAGCAAAACACCACTGATTCATCCTCAACAAAGAATAGTAATGACTTGTGTTCCCTGTGACGATACCAAGAGAAGAAGGTTCCCAGTAACAAAAGTTTTTTCATTTTTAGCCTAGAACCAAGAAGTGCTGCTGCACCCTTTAGTAGATTCAAATCTCTCACTAAATCATCGAATTCTTCCTGTGTAAATAACTGCGGACTTTCGATTTTGTCAGGAGTGTAGTCATTACCTTCTTCTTCACATTTGTCTTCTTCACTTCTGCAAAACTTTTCACCTTCAGGCATTTGTCCATCCTATCTATAGCTTTGACCAGCTCTTCTTTCGATGACGATAATTCCGAAGCCGGTATCTCCGATCCACTCAGGTCCGAATAGAACATTTTTTTCACGGACTCAGCAATCTCTCCTCAAAACGTTGAGGGACAGCACAATCACATAAACCGCTGCAAAGTAGCACAAAAACAACAACAATACTTCGCAATCAAGCAGGAAACACGCACAGATCAAAATTCTTTTTATGAAAAAGCTTATACTTTTATGAAAAGCTTATATAATTTAAAGAAAAACCCATCAGCGAACCTGTCCAAATTTTCTAAGAAAAAAAAAGTCTATTGCTAAACACTCAGGTGGCTGTAGTTAGCAGAAATTCAACCTCACGGGTTTCAAATCCCCGTAACGCTAAACAATTTTATTGCATCTACTTTTATTTCTATACACTTTCAAAAAGGTGGACGAAAACCCATGGTTGCAAAAAGGGATCACTTCAGTAAAACTATTTAAAATTTTTGGCCCAAAAGACTTAAGGATGGCAAAGGATTCTTTTACACACAACTTACACTTATTTATATTTACTCTGAAGTAAGGGGCTCTCGAAGTAACGGACCATGCTAGAGAATAACTCTTATTATTCCTCTTTAGATCGTGTATATATGATGCAAGTGTGGTAGAGGTACAGCATTTTTCATTTGAAAACGAGCTCATGTGGGCCCTTTACCCAGCCTTAAAATTTACTGTACTACCTATATAAAACTTACCTAAATTATCCTTAACAACGCATTTAGAAGTTGCATTAGTAATTTGGCAGACCCCATCAAGGGGACATAATCCAGGGTTTCTACAATTACATGATTTTCCTAACCTTATTTCTACTACTAACAGTACTTGTCAGGTTTTCCACATTCACTCTTTCAAATCTCTCATTACTGGGCTTCGATACACCCAGTGGGAGCAAAATGTTGGCATCATTAACCCTAGGCATATCAGAACTTACCTGCCCAAAACCGGGATTTCCATGAGAAGAACATCTCCAGTGCACTTACCCATTTAACTTACTTCTATTTGTAGATGCAATTATGGAGGCCAAATTTGGCATTATTGAGTAAGAGAACTTGACAGAAGACTTATTGCAAATGCTGCAGTATTTACGACCCTTTGGGAAGTTCTCCTCCAGAATCCTAAAAAAAAAACCATCTTCGGCAAATTTCTTACTCTAAGAGAAAAAAAGGGTGGGGGAGGAACCATATTACTTCCCTTATTCTAGAACGTCAGTTCTTGGTTTTACTTATCTTTATTTTATCTTCGTCTCATTTATATTTGAGCACTTCTTTTACAGTCCTATAAACCCTTTTGTTTCTATAAGAGACAAATATTATTTTGTCTTGTATATATATATATATATATATATATATATATATATACATGTAAATGCAATATATGAGCATGTGTATGTAAATATATATACGCACAATGTCTCTTTCACTCATTATAATACACACACACACACACACACACACATATATATATATATACTTAAATACATATATATACATACATAAATACATATATATATATATATATATATATATATATATATATATATATATATATATATATATATATATATATATATATATATATATATATATATATATATATGTATATATATATATATATATATGTATATATATATATGTATGTATGTATATATATATTTTGTTGTCAAGCCTAAGGTTAGAGCAAATTATGTCAAATTACCTAAACGGATTGATGTGAATAAACTTAAGATTCCGTCAGTACGCAGTGAGTTTGTGAGTGAGATAAATAATTTGTCCTGTGATGGAAGCTGGAAGTCATTCAAAGAAAGAGTGTACGAGATTTGTAGTAACATTCTTGGAAGTGAGAGTTAATGTTGGAGGTACCTTAGATCCAATTTTTGTAGAAAATGGTGTAAAGCAAGGTGATATTCCTGCTCCTACACTGTTTGCTATATATTTCACAATAGTCTTTCAAATAGCTTTTAAAGATTGCCCTGAAGGGGGTATATATAAGATATAGGACAACAGGAAAACTGTTCAGTCTCAAAAGACTCTGTGCCAAAACAAAAGTTCTGCATTCTTACCTTGTTGAGTTTCTGTATGCAGATGATTGTAACCTGTTGGCACATTCTCAGAAAGATATGCAGCACATGGTGAATGCGATTTCTGCAGCATTGGGTCTAACAATCAATCTAAAACACCTGTTATAATATACCAGCTTGCTCCCTCCAAGATGTATGTGGAACCTTTTATTACTGTGAATGGTCAAAGGTTGGAGACTGTACCTAGATTTATTTATTTAGGAAGTACCTTGAGCACTGCTGATCTTGATGATGAAATTTCATACAGAATCAGTAGGGCTAGTAGTGCTTTTGGTAGGCTTGATAGGCGTCTGTGGAAACAACATAATATATCTTCACAAATTAAAGTTAAGGTATATAACACATGAGTCCTCCCGTCTTTGCTATATGGAAGTGAGGCATGGGTTGGGTAAGGCAATTGGAATGATTTCATCAGGCGCAGGAGTGGCTGTGTGGTAAGTAGTTTTCTTACCAACCACATGGTTCAGGGTTCAGTCCCACTGCGAGGCATCTTGGGCAAGTTTCTTCTACCATAGCCTCGGGCCGACCAAAGCCTTGTGAGTGGATTTGGTAGACGGAAACTGAAAGAAGCTCGTCGTATATATATGTATATGTATATATGTGTGTGTACATGTTTATGTGTCTGTTCTGTCCCCCCAACATCACTTGACAACCGATGCTGGTGTGTTTACGTCCCCATAAATTAGCGGTTTGGCAAAACAGACCGATAGAATAAGTACTAGGCTTACAAAGAATAAGTCCTAAGGTCGATTTGCTCGACTAAAGGCGGTGCTCCAGCATGGCCGCAGTCAAATGACTGAAACAAGTAAAAGAGTAAAAGAGAGAGTACTGTCTGAGAAATTTTGGGGGATAAACTAGAAAATGGCCATTAGTAATGTGGAGGTGCTTAAGAGGAGTGGCAGTAGAAGTATAGAGTCAATGATTTTGCAAAGACGTTTGAGGTGGGTGGGTGGGCATTTGGTAAGGATGAGTGATGGGCGACTGCCCAAGCAGCTCTTGTATGGTGAACAGGAAGATAGTTAAAGACCAGCGCATAAGCCTAAACTAAGGTTTAAGAATTGCCTTTAAAATGCTCTAATACAGACAGGAATTGCAGCTGGTAATTGGGAGAGGGAGGCACAAGACTGTGATGGACGGAGGAAGATAGTGCATGATGGTTGTTCAAGGTTTGAGAGGGAGAGAGTGAAGTATGAGAGAATTAGGAGGGGGCTTAGAAGGGTGGAACCTGTGGAAAGTGAGGGAGTGTTGCTTTTTATGTGTGTGGTTTGTGGGCGGAGGTGTTTGAGTCGTGCAGGCCTGGTGAACCACCAAAATTCTCATAGAAATCGACCCATGATAAACATTGATGTGGCTATTAAAATTCATAACAGAACGTGTGTAAAATGTAGAAGGGTGTACCTCTCAGCCGGAGGTCTAAAAAGATATGCTAAGAGAGTGCATGTGGTGGCACCTGTTTCTCCTGCCAGCCAGCGCAGTTGTCTAGAATGTAATAAAATGTGTAAAAGCTTGGCCGGGCTTAAAAGTCATATAAGGGCATCACATGACAACAATCATGAATCATTTAAGTCTTCTTGCCAATGGTTTTTCTCGTGTAATGAGGATGCAGCTGTGATATATATATATATATATATAATATAATATAAGATAAAATCTTTATAAGAATTTATCAAGTAGTCAGCGTGAAAAAACCCCATAAGGAAAAAAAACTCATCGTTTTTTCCCCATAAATATATATAATTTATATAAGGGCATTAACTATATAGTAATGCCTCACGCTTAGAGGGACTAAATAAGTAAAAAAACTACCAAAAAATAAGCAACATATTTACCGAATGCGAGGGAAATGCAACTTTCAAAAATTAATCTCCTAAAAACATTTAACTTAGCGGCAAACCACTGGTTTCTCAATTAATACAGCAAAACTGTGAAGTAAGCTGCATCTTTTGTTCATCAGTACACGTATGGTCGAGACACATAAAAAATAAACAAAAATCAACATACCACGATGTACCCAACATAGCACGATGACTTCTGTTCACCATTATATATCCTTGAAAGAGGTTAGAATTTATCCGGTTGCATCTCGGTAGTTTTTGACTTATTTAGTCCCTCTAAGCGTGAGGCATTACTATATAGTTAATGCCCTTATATAAATTATATATATATATATATATATATATATATATATATATATATATATATATATATATATATATATATATATATATATGTGTGTATGTATGTATGTATATATATGTGTATCAAAAATAATAAATAATAATGATGTGTTTTGAAAGGCACAATAATGCACTATAATAACAACAAAGAACTATAATAACTGATGTAATTTAATCACCCATAGTCTAATATAATATTTCGGAATATGAACATTCCTTCTTCAGATATCGATCAATTCCTAAGGATATCTGAAGAAGGAATTTTTATATTCCGAAATATATCAGACTATGGGGGATTAAATTACATCAGTTATTATAGTACATTGTTTGTTATTATAGTGCATTGTTGTGCCATTCAAAACACTATTATTATTTATTATTTTTTACAAACAATACACAATGCTTCAAGCGAACTACAATACTCTCCTATATGTATGTATGTATGTATATAAATATATATATATATGTATGCATATACATATATATGTATGTATATAT
>NC_142946.1:26414203-26421703 GCF_046866305.1 Octopus bimaculoides
GCTCCGGGTCTTTTCTGATTGACCATTCTAACCATGATTATATTAGGTATCGATGACAATAACTCAATGTGTCGTTTTCTAGGGTATGATTACAGGGATATTTAGTTAGTATTTGTTGCTGGCTGGGTGATTACGTAGAAGTTTCTTGATCGGGCAGTTAGAGTATACTATAGAAGAGGTAGGAGATGACAATTTTCATCA
Organism: Octopus bimaculoides; assembly: GCF_046866305.1. Classification (NCBI taxonomy): domain Eukaryota; kingdom Metazoa; phylum Mollusca; class Cephalopoda; order Octopoda; family Octopodidae; genus Octopus; species Octopus bimaculoides. Next base: position 26,414,405 of record NC_142946.1, read on the forward strand.
TTAAATACTTGAAAAGTCAATTTTATTCAATTTTATAACCCATCTAATTTTAGTAAATATTTGGCAATATATTGCTCTCAGAACCAGTGGCGGCTCGTAGATAGAATTAGTTGGAGTGCTGCTTCAGAAAATATTTAGCCGTTGTTTTAATATTGTGTAAAAGGAAACAAACATATAAAAAAAAGGTATACTTAGACTTGATCGGTTCGCGTTTGGGCCACTGCTGGATAGTGCGTTTAATTTGTTCAATGAATAACACCGCGAATTCCCCCTTGTTTTTCAAAAATTCCCACTAAATCACAAAATAAGGCGGGCAAAATAAGCAGGATAATAATCTAATTCTACACTTTATCACATTCAAGAATATAAACACGTTTTTAAGCACAACACACGCGGAGTAAAAAAGAAACACTGCCTTTCACCGGACACCGAAGTGGGCACAGTCGTTCACACAGTACTGTCTCTCCCTAGCATGAAGCTTACTATCTCAGACATGTGAGCATGCACACAACAGCCAAACACCGCGTCGTTGGAACTGTGAAGCGCACGGTTCTATACAAACATTTTTGTATTTTTTCCATAAACTAAGGGATGGCTACTGACATTAAGCTTAAGGATTATATAATGTAAATTGCATAAAAAAGAATTAAAGAAAAAAAGACTCATTATATTGAATGTTATTGATAATATCGAGTGGAAATAAGGGGTGCTGCACTTCCGCAGTGCCTATACACGAGCCGCCACTGCTCGGAACTCACTTTGGAACATCACAGTTTGAATTTCGGATTTCCTGTGCAGAAGTATTTTCTCAAAGCTTATTTATTTACAAAATCTGTTTTATTAAATAAATTCCATTGTTTTCTGTAACAGCTTATTTATGCCTTCTGCTCTTCATCACTCCATCATTGTTTGAGATAACTATAAAAGCTAATTATCTGTTGTATATAATATATTGATTATTCATGAAATGTTGACCGGCTGTGTGAATGAAGATGACAGATATTTGGAGGAAGTTCGGTGCTTTGTATTTCTGAGTTCATACCGTACTTCACACATCACTTCTATCACTGTGTTCACATACCATTTCTAGCTTTTCTTTTCTTCTTTTTACCGCCAGTGATGATGAAATAAGTGTGAAAGTGTGTGGCTTAGTGGTTAGGCTATTCGACTCAAGATCGCAAGGGCATGTTTTCGATTCCCAGCAGCGCGTTGTACCCTTGAGCAAGACACTTTACTTCATATTACTCCAGTCCACTCAGCTTGTAAATGCGAGTAGTACCTGTAGTACCCGAGAACTACGTTATAAGTACGCGTACTTGTGGATTGCTCAACTACTTGCACATTAACTTCACGAGCAGGCGGTTTTGTTGATCAACTGGAACCCTCGTCGTCGTAACTGACAGGGTGCCAGTTTGATGAAATAAGTGCAAGTGGAAAATACTGGGCTGAATAAATTGGCAGGATTCTCTTTCCCCTTTTAAAATAGTTATATGCCTTGTAACATTAAACAATTTAGTAAGAATGGACGATACCAGATTGTTGATTTCTATATCGTTTCTACGTACACTGATGTTGATGTTAGATTCCACGGTGTTACACTTTATGCCTAATTATCATATAATTATAGCAGAAACAGTAAAGAACAAGACCATTTTACATTATTTAGTATCTTCTCTTTATATGCTCAATTAAAACTTTTCTTTACTTTTCGTCCCTCTTGGGTTCATAAAATGTTTCAGATCGGGCCGTCCTAGCAGCATCACTGGCTCCCGGGTAAATAAAAGCACTGGATCTTATAGTTTTTTAAAAAATTTATTGACAGTGAGCAACAGATCAAAATTGAGCCCTTAGACTTGTGAGGCATCTGGAAAACTGCCTAGTGCAGGGTGTTGGCAACCTTTTTGCGAGTCCGTGCCAAAACTGGCAAAATCTCTGACACAAAATTCTTCCACGTGCCAACCAAATGTTTTTGAGAACATATTAGGCTACTTGATATCTCTTAAGAAAATGTATGTTAAGAACTTTTTAAATAAATGATAAAAAATCACCACAGTATATAATGATGGAAAATGTATTTATTGACCTTCAAAGTTAAATCTAAACAACAATGAACCTTTGCCACTTTCAAAAGGAAACATCAGATAAAATATCAGTCCAGTAGAAAACTTGCAGACAACCTTTGCCACTTGAAAAAGAAAACATCATTCAGATGAAATATCAGTTTGACAGAAAACTTGCTGATTCCTTTCGATATACATATATATACAATATTATTAGTGGGAATTCTGCTGCTGCATCACTGATGACGGAGATTTTGCATCGAGTTTATATTTTGTAACCTTCAGAGATATGCATGTACTACTAGTTTCATCCGCCAGATTACTGCTATTACAAGACTTAACAGTTCATCACTGAGAACAAGGATTCACAGGCATATGTTGATGAAAACATGGATATCAGTGCTGCTGCAAAGTTTTTTAAACTGGGAAGATTTTCTGGAATGGCATTCAAGTCCTTGATAATTCGTTATCCGCACTCCTCTCTGACACACCTATCTCTAATCGCTTTTTTTCAATATTTTCTAAGTCAGCTCTAAGGTCAATAAATTTTTGCTCCCAAATTTAGCTACGTTGAAATTCAATCAATGGCATTTCAAATCAAGCATGTCTACCCATGTAAACATTTGTAAGTTTAGTTCTTCCAGTTTGATAATGTCTGAAAACTTCATGAATTTTGCTGTCTGTTCCAGTTCCCTGAATTTAGCAAACCCTGTGAAAAAAATGCTCAATAGTTGACTCGATAACGTTTACAAACAGCTTTTGAAGATATTGGCGCTCTGTTCTGTCATCTTTTGAGAGATCATTGGCGTACACCTATTAACTTTGGGAAGTATCTAAATCTCTCATTGTCCACATCCCTCTTAAAAACCTCTAGATTCATTTCGAAAGCCTTTATGTAACCAAACATAACATCAAGTGCCCTGTAATTTAACATTCAAATATTCACAAAAATCTGCAAAAACACCAGTTTACAAACCCACACGATGTCAGACAACTCTTGATAAGAAATATGTTGGTCATGCGAAAAGAGCTTTATCTCATTTAAGTATTCAACAAATCGTTGCAGAACTAAACCTCGGCTAAGCCATCGAACATTGTTGTACATTTTCAGTCCTTTATACACAGATTCTACCTCATTCAGTAAAACTTGAAATTGTCTCTTATTTAAAGCTCGAGCAGAAATGTAATTAACAACCTTGGTAACTGTTTCCATCACTTCCTGAAGTTCCTTCAGGTAAGTTTTTGCGCATAAAATATGATGCAATAAAAACCTATCAGTATATGACCAACTTCTTTTGCAAACAGATTTATAAATCCTGCCTTCTCACCAGTCATGCTGGGGGCACCATCTGTTGTGACGGATACTACTTTTGAAACGTCAAAATGGTAAGAAGGGCGCGGCGCAAAGATCAGTAAAGAAAAGACAAAGCATGCAACAAATCGGGTAATTTTATGGCCGCGAATAATTTGACGTTTACAGTAAATCATTTCAAGAAGCGATGACATATGCAACAGTTCAAGCTCGAGGTAACAATTCGGTGTATGCATAATCTCGTATGTATGCAATACATGTACTCTATATGCACAATGTACACACAACAACTACGATGAAAACATTACCACGGTCAATTAACTATATCCAGACTTGCATGCGGGCTGAATTTAGCAGTATCAACTCGCGGCCCTCTAAATACGATTTAGTTACTTGAACATCGACGGACATCATATGACCTGCGTAACAAAAATTACAAGACAGTACCGGCTTATTTATTAGAAATTGTCGAAAAAGTCGTGATATTATTGTATACAAGCTGTACAAGTATATTTGCTGTATTCATAAGTCATAACAAATAGCATGATAGGAAATCAGGGAAGAACTGCATACAGGTAAGTATATTTTTCAACTTAGGTTTAATATATAGATCGAATCTGCATTACAAAGAAAAAAATCTAGAAAGATTATCTATTCTTACAAGAATTTCTAATCTGACTGGATATACGTTCTATGGAACATGTTTTACACTCGTATATAAAATGTAAAATGTATCTGAGCAGTAAAAAGTCACTATATACTATTGAGAGAAAGTCGTTAAGTGGGGGGTTACTAGAGAGAGGGTTTCACGTACCAGAAACAAGTTATTGGTGTGCCATGTTTAGCACACGTGCCACGGGTTGCCCACCCCTGGCCTAGTGTGTCTATACCTTAGGACGTTACTGGTGTCAAAGATGCATTTTGGATCAAGTCACGTGACCATTTCTAGTCTATAAATCTATAGATTTCATACACAGCTACAAAGCTTCATAATTATAAAAGAATCTTATTTTAAAGAAAGAAGAAATAGAAATTTGCCAAATCTATGACATTACCAAAGTAGAAGTGGTGAAAGTAAAGAATAATTTCTTAAACCATGAATCGAAACAAGGTAACAGATACAGCAATTCGAGAGTTTACCTTTTTTATCTTTTCTTCTCTCTTAAATTTTTACCCAAGGAGGGAGTGTGTGTGTGCTGAGGGGCACGTGCCCCTTCAAGTAAAAAAATGCGCCCTTCTAAATAATGTTATTACGCCCTTTTCTCCTGGAATTGTATTCCCTTCTGACTTTGTGCCCTTCCTTCGAAAAATTCCTGGGACCACGCTTGATTATTTATTTGTTTCGAATCGTCTATTACTTTAAATTTCGGCGAGACCCTTTAAAATTTTCATTCTTTTCTCATAAATGCATCTAATAGTCAGTTAATTTCATATCCGCAAATTATTTTATTTCGTAATACTCACTCCACAATTCACAATTTACCCCACTCACACGATCATATTTTCCATTAAAAAAAATGTCGGTAATTTATTCATTCTCCCACTCGCGCTTCTTCTTTCACTACTCTACATTTTTCAGTTTTCTAAATATCATTTATTCTTTCTGACAGCCAGTAGCTTCTGCAGACAAATAATTTCCCTGCCCATCGATAATCTCTCCTCCTACAAATAGTACGCCCACAAACAAATTTCTGAATCAAACAGCCCTCGTTACTGTCAACCATTTCGAAAACATGAACACAGTAGTTTTTCTTTTTAACATAAAAAAAAAAAAAATTCTGAGTGCTTAATTATTACATAAATTGCACACCTGCTAATTAGTGTGTGTTTATCAGCAAGTTTAGAAATCAGAATGGCCTTTGGAATTAAACATTGTTTTCTTTTTGAAGAGTCGGAAGATCGATTTCTTTTAGTGGTTTTGTCGTTACTGTTGTAAACAGCTTTATATACGAAATAAATATTGAATTGTGACAACCTTGAGATACTTTACGTCTATTTAATGTAGTGTCGTGATGTAGAAGTGTAGTTGTATTTGTAAGAGTTCTACTTTATGTATCGTGTCAATACTCAAATGATTTCATATTAACTGTTTCAATATTTCCTTTGAACAAAATAAAGGAAATAGGAAGATTGCCAGATTATCTGCTATTGTGCTGTAATCCGAATAAAATACTGAACGCTTCCCAGCCCATCTGCTTGCCATTTATAATAGAGTGCGCATTACGCGCGTGCACGCAAAGAGAGAGAGAGAGAGAGAGAGAGAGAGAGAGAGAGAAAGAAAGAAAGAAAGAAAGAGAGAGAGAGATAGATAGATAGATAGAGAGAGAGAGAGAGAGAGAGAGAGAGAGGGAGAGAGAGAGAGAGAGAGAGAGAAAGAAAGAAAGAAAGAGAGAGAGAGAGAGAGAAAGAGATAGATAGATAGATAGAGAGAGAGAGAGAGAGAGAGAGAGAGAGAGAGAGAGAGAGAGAGAGAAAACAACTTGGTAGTAGAGCACCAGAACAATTAAAAACTATCGGATAAAATTCACAGTTTGTAACTTTTGACTTCGTTCCAACGCAGGCGAACCGAGGAACTTCTACAGGCTTGTTCAACCTGCTACTGTCACACGTTGGCGAAGTACATAAGGCAGGTTCATTTCCCGTTTGAAACATTTCATTTCGATTATTCTTCGTAAAATATTAACTGTTCTAGAACTTTAAAATGGAGACTGCATATCCCATTCTGAAATCTTGAGAAAGCTTGACCCCCAAGAAAGATGGGCTGGAAAGAGTTCAGAACACACCACCATACCAGAGAATCTGACAGATGCAGATGACAGGTGCCAGAACAGAAGCGAATTAAGCTCGTATAGCAGACCACCAGGTTATGGCGATTTGTCCCTCCACACACCAGCTCAGCACGTTCGCTACTTCGTAAGCTTAAATCGGTTATTGGTAGCATTCTACCTACCAAGTCGAGAGTTGCAATGGTCTGTTGAGGTAGGTATCAAAGTCTTATCGTTTTCGGCTTGTCGCTCATCGTAAACAGTTCGACAAAGTTCTGTTGGGAAAATAACACCCATTTGTTTCTGAGGCCTGTCAAAAACCGAATTTGTTGCCACGCTGCGCCTCTGTCACTCGGGTCTAAAGAACGACTTTCGTGCCTTCGCAGCCCACGCACACTAGTTCAGACAATATGTTCTTCGTGTTTGGGTGGAAGGAATGTTGGCGGCTCTTTGTCTTTTAAGCAATTCCCTTATTGCTATACATTGTTCCCTGCATTGTTCCCGTGGTTAAAACTAACAGATTCGTCTATAATTCTACTCTTGAATGAAACCCACCACATTGCAAATGACCCTCATTAATTGCCGCTTAGCTAGTTTACATATGAAACCTCTGGGTTCACCTTCCAGTAACCGAGTCTTTGTCTATTTGTCTTTTAGCTTACTGTAAAAGATACACAAATATGATCCATGTGACCTACTACTTGAAACTAGACAATTTATACTAAGCCTCTCTGCTACTCTGACGAAAAATCAAAGTACAACCTGAGTGATCTGTTGTTGTTTCTGAACTTGTGTTACTAGAGGATCTGCTGCAATTTGATTAAGTCCACAGTGGCGCATTAGGGAAATTAATGCAAGACTTGGTAGAGAGTTGCTAGAGTCTGAAAAGTTTGCAAGGTTTTTGCACCCCTTCCCTGTTAGCTAATCTCACACAGTCCCTGCTTGCTTCAAAGATCTCAATTCAGTCACTCACTAGTATTAATGAATGAGATAGTCTGAACAACGTCTCTAAGTGTCTAAAGAAATCCAGATATCTGGCCCCTGTTGGGGTGTAAACAACCACTATTCTGAAGGTTCCATTGTCGTTTTCGCTGCCGCTCACACCTAAGACCACTAACTTACCGATCGGTTGTAGGAAAACTTTAACTCTAAGTGTTTCTGA
>NC_142946.1:26426703-26561703 GCF_046866305.1 Octopus bimaculoides
TATAATGGATTTTGTTTGTGTTTGGATGTGTACTCATGATTGTGGAGTTTCGCTCCTCTTTCCTGGAATTATTCCTGGGACTGTGAGTTCATGGAGTTGTGGGTTCATAAATTTGCGTGTATCGTGTTGTGTCATGGATATGTGTGATCTCCATATATTTGTGCAAAGAGGGAGCTCAGCAAAAGTATATGGCGGCACGTGTCTTTTATGCATAAAGTTCATATAATGCATATAATTGCTGTTCAGAGAAAACTGAGATCTGTCCAGGATGGAGGGGTAGCGAAGAAGGGAGAGGATCCTGCTTGAAATTTCGGGGATGGAGGATAAAAGGCTCTCATAATAGATCACAACATTTGTTTCTACACCGCACACCAGCTTTAAGTTACCGAGTTTATATTCATATACCATTATAGAAGATCATACTTTATAAATATTATATAGTTGAATATTTTTCAGCAACAGCCGTGTGTGGGCACTTCATCGATTGGAATAAGATTAATTCTTGTTGGATTTTTCTGAATACTCTGGGTATACGATGTACAGTTCATTCAACCGATCAAGTTGTCAGATTCCGGGGGACGCAAGCATAAACATATAAATAAAATTACAATAAGACAGCTAAAAACAATTACTGAAACAGAGACAAGGTGACTTTCGAGGTACTCATAGCAGTGATAAAAATGAAAAATACGAAACAAAATCAATCTCATTTGAGGATGGTGGTAGTTAAATAATTATGTGTGTGTGTGTTATATACAGAGATAGAGAAAAAGTGAGAAATGGAGAGAGAGAAAGAAAAGTACACAGAGGAGTGCACAATAAACATTTTAACTCAATTCATAAAACCAAGAAATGTGATAATATGACAATATTTTTGTACAGCGAATAAAGACGTAAAAAAATATCATTTCAGCTTCAATATTTCTAATGCACATTTGTTATTATTGATCTTCTGTAATGAATTAGTCTTCTCTTATACAAGATAGTGGAACAGCAGTCTGTATGTTTCATGAAGCAAACAACTACGCATTTAATGCATTTACTTCTTTTGCGATGCTGTACATAACTTTAATTCAATCTACATGCATTTGGAACCTATAGTTTCTGTACAGTTTATCGCACAATATCCTAATTTTTTTTCTTGCATTTCTTCTTCCCAATTATATATTTTTTTCTCCTTACGATCTTTCACAGTTCCGACATTTTGGTTACTTGTTGATTTGTTTTTCCCCACTTGCTTTTGTTTTCGTTTTTCTTGTTCTTGTTGATTTGTTTTCGAACATCGAAAACTATTTCAGAAGCAAAAACAATAGAAAAACCAATAAACAGCGGACAAGAGTACAAGGTAATTAATTTTTCGCCGTAAGGAAGGAACAACAGAGAGTTCACCGTTTCTGACAGTAGGTCTTCGTCAAGAACAAGCAGAGCAAATAAAAAAATTAAGAAAATTCCGTGGAAAACGGTGTTTACAATGAAGATCATACGATGAAAGAGTTAATGGAAGTGTATAGAATGGAATGATATTTCCCAGCCAAAAGACTGTTTTACTGCCAAAGTAGATAAGGTGCACGAACATGTATAATAGCGTGTAATACTGCCAAGGGAGGTAAGGAATAGGGCATGTTAAATACATTTATGTGTGTATGTGTGAGCGTGTGTGTATATGTAAAGAAGTGTGGATGTGTAAAGAAGTGTGTATGTGTAAAGAAGTGTATGTATGTGTATGTGGGCGCGCGCGTGTGGAAAGCAATCATTAATCCCATTTGGTTTGGCTCGGTTAAGACGGGAGTTTATCTGTTGCTCACGTTACAAGCTCGAGAGAGGGGATTGATGATGTAAAGCCACATCACAGATAACGGGATGTAGATAGGAATAACCAGAAGAACTGAACTGAATAGAGAATTGAAGGGATTTTTCGAGCTTGTTTTTGTTGTTACTGATGTTCTTGTGCTACTGCTGTGTTCTTTCTTATTCCTCTTGTTCATATTCTTGTTATAATTGTTATATTTCTAGAGGTCCTCCTCCTTTGCCTACCTTCTTCTTCTTCTTCTTCTTCTTCTTCTTCTTCTTCTTCTTCTTCTTCTTCTTCTTCTTCTTCTTCTTCTTCTTCTTCTTCTTCTTCCCTCACACTTCGTATTTTATGACTTGGCTTAGTCAGAGAAAGAGGAGCAGCACTCATAACCCTGTTCAGGTCTTTTGACGCAAGTGGGCAAGTGGAAAGAAAGGAAGAATTTATTCTTAAATCGGGGCCCTGACCCAAAAGGCTTACAACAGAGTAGAATTTGCTAAAGGCACACAAAAGCTACGAGATGGTGTTTAGTAAAGTGCAGACTAAGTCTATCCAAGAACAGAAACGTTCTCCTAGACAATTTCCGTCTAATAAATTTCATTAAGAAGTCTATGGCAGAAGGCTGAAGCAGGTGGTAATCTATTGGATGACTAAAGCGAAGAAAAAACAAAAACAAAAACATGGAGATGTTTTTGCGCCTGTTATTCAATACATCATCATCTACCTTAATTATATAAGTTCATGCCATTGGCTCACTTGAGTTATTACCTTTCAACTCACTTTTTGTAGTCATGGTAGAAGATATGTGTCAAGAACGCCAATTATTTAAATCTATATTTTTGATGAATTTTGTTTCAATTTAATCTTACTACACTTGACGTCAATTTTTGCCTTGAATAATTTTTAGAGTGATACACAATCACCTGTTGTGGTTGTTGTTGTTTAACCCAAGGTCAGGTTTGGTCGAGCGGACCTATGATCAACGACATTCCAGTCATGACCATTCGATCTTTTTCAGAGAAAATGTCCCAATTAATTCATACTTTTGAAGACCGTAGGTTGTCTCTTGAAGGAAATTCGGTTACTGTTTCTAGCGGGTGGAGCAACAACGTACAAGTTAATCATCTGTAATATACTGAAGTATTCGACAGAGAGCAGTGTTAATAGACTATCAGACAATCAGATGAGAAGTTAGTGGACGTATTTTATTTTTATCGTCGCTGAGATTTATCCTTAAACAGCTTTTAACAGCCCAGTCAGCTTGGCTATATGTAGGTAAAGCATCTCCTGCATTACAGTTACCTCAAGTTATATGATTTCGTCCTTTCGGAAATCTTAAAGCATGACCACTAATTTCGGGATACGGTCTGTAATTTTGCTCTTACGGAAATCCGATAAATTTTGAGAATTTAAAAACTACAATTTCTTATTAACCAAAAAGCCGCTTCTCAGCATTTTAGTAAAAATCAAAGCAGTTAACAAAAATTATAATCACAACATATACATAAACACACACACACACACACACGTACTTTCTTACACACACACACACACACACACACGTACTTTCTTACACACACACACACACACACACACACACGTACTTTCTTACACACACACACACACACACACACACACACACATACTTCCTTGCACATACACACATACTTCCTTGCACACACACACACACACACACACACACACACACACATACACACACATACTTTCTTACACTCCTCACACACAGACACACACACTCACACAAAAATAAGTTACGCTCCTCAGATTATTAGTAAAATTAAGTTGAAAGGCCAGATACCCAAGTAATGATATTGCATTATAACGAGGCGATTGATTAGCAGTATCACACATCTGCAACGGCCATATTCTAGATGCTTTCAGAAAAAACTTACCACTTTTAAAAAATAACTTAAGCCTGAAAATTACGGCAGCAGCTAACTTAGCTAATGTTGACTTAGGAAGACGCTTCCCCGAACTCAAGTTTCAACACTTGCAAACTCTTTGAAACACCTAGTGAAAAAATTGATACACAAACAGTCTTACCACCCCATACCATTGTGCTAAAAACTTCGTAGTTATTATTGGCATGATAATTTTTATTTTCTCCTCCTCTAATGAGATTTTTAATAAGGTGGATCCCTGCTACCCTAGGGCCCTGGCAGATAGGGGCTTCAAGACAAGATCTCATATTCCGCGTGTGGCATACATTTGCAGCTCAAGAATAGACCATGGAAGATAATATGGTTTGCCCATCCGTTTCTCTCTGAACGTAGGAAAAGTTTTAGACTCTTCTTGATATACATTTCCCTAATAATCATAGTTATAGAAAAATATTCAAGAAGTGTTCTGTAAAAGAAGGTATAGTCACGTTTCCAACAGGAAGAAAATTATCTGAAACAAACCCACCAACTATATCATTCTAGTGATCCATGTAGAAATGCAGATTCTTGTCCATTAGATCAGATATGCAACTTAAAGTTGCATAGCTTAAACACGTCAAACAATAAGAAAAGTTATATTGGTATGTGCGAAGGCGCATTCAAGAAAGATTTATAATTACGAGTCATCCTTTAGATATATCGACACAGATAATTCCATGATATCATAAAATTGAATCTAGAAATGAAAAGACTATAGCTGGTTATAGCATCAAATGAAGGGTCGTAGTAAAATCAAGGTCTTACACAAAAGGTCCAGTGAGCAGTAGTCTGCACACAGCAGAGAGAACACAGCACTTGCTCAAACCAAAGAACTCTAAAGAGAAAAATACAAATTTAAGAAATTCATGCGGATAAATTAATACTAACAGGAAAATATCACCTACTCCAAATTTTGGATCCAGCCGAACACAATTCCACTCTGTACTTTCTTTTCCTCTTTCAAGCGCAATACATATAACAACACCCCTATTTAACAATCACACTGAATTCTGTACTAAAACCTTTCGAATATTGCTATCACTCGCGACAACACTTATACCAGTATAATATTTTAGACATTTTCATAGATCTGCCTAATTACTTATGTATTTTCTAACTTAATAGTTACTGACAGTCTGAGGGTTATAACTTAGGTTTGGGCATACCTGAGTTGCTGTCTCTTTCACAGAATTCTCATATACGACTATCGGTCATGTGTGGTATGGAGACCGAAACCTGAAAATTGAAAGAGATGAAGAGACTACAGCTTGACCTAAACCGAGTCAGATATCTTCACTGGAACGTGAAAATTGCTGTCAGTGGAGTATTTAAAATGTTTTTATAAGATATTCATTGAGTGTTTTAAATTGCTGAACTTAACAAATGAACTGTATGTAGAATATAACAGGGATTTACGATGAAAATTCATGCGGGGGAACAACCTCTGTGATTGGTAATTTAATTCTACGTTGAATAATATTAAACTAGGATTCAAGTAATATAGTACCAACAAAGACTTATATTACATTGACAACTTGGTAAAAAAATAATCCCTACACCTTCAATTAAACAAAACAGAGATGTTGATTGAGAAGGTAAAAGACCTGATCAAAATAATACACTGGAAGGCACTATTTGTCGAGGCTAAGATGACCAGCAGCAGCAGCACCGCCACCGCCGCCACCACCACCACTATGGAACACCATGATATAAGGACGCAGAAATACGTCACCACATAAAAGACTTAGCACCAGTGGCGGCTCGTGTATAGGAACTGCGGAACTGCAACACCCCCTATTTCCACACGATATTATCGATAACATTGAATATAACGAGCCCTTTTTTCTTTAATTCTTTCTATATACTTGTACATTAGATAATCCTTAAGCTTAATGTCAGTAGCCATCCCCTAGTTTATGAAAAAAATACAAAAATCCTTGTATAGAACTGTGTGTTTCACAGTTCCAGCGACGCGGTGTTTGGCTGTTGTGCGCATGCGCACATGTCCGAGATAGGAAGCTTCACGTTAGGGAAAGAGAGAGTACTGCGTGAATGACAGTGCCGGGTGAAAGGTAGTGTTTCTCTTTGATTCCGCGTGTGTTTATATTCTTGAATGTGATAAAGTGTAGAATTAGATTATTATCCTGCTTCCAGCTTCAGTGTTGCTGCTAGGATTTGAAAAGTAGGGTACATTTCCCTGCCTCATTTCGTGATTTAGGAGGGATCTTTGAAAACAAGGGGAATTCGCGGTGGTGTTCAGTGAACAAATTAAATACACTACCCGGTAGTGGCTAAAACGCGAACCGATCAAGTTTATGTATAAATTTTCTTTTTATATGTTTATTTCCTTTTACGCAATATTAAAAGAACGGCTTAAAATTTTGTGAAGCAGCACCTCCACTAATATTATCTACGAGCCACCACTGCTTAGCACCCTTTGAAGTGGGCCTTCTAGACATAGTAACCAACTTAGAATTCCGAAAGTACTCTTACTCCAGTGTTTCTTAAACTATCTGATGTGGCGTACCGGCAGTTTTTCTTCCAATGTGCAAGGGAGCGGTAATATTTCTTAGTAATATTAATTTATATCGGGAAGAATATATATAATGAATATAAAAAAGTTGACAATTTTATTTATCTTATATTTATTTTGTAAACAAATAATACAATATTACATAAGCATTTTATAAGCATTTTATAATGTTTTTTTCTTTTCTGGAAACTCGCCGTGTACCGGCAGCTGATGGCTCGCGGACCGGCACCGGTCTGCGGACCACCACAGATCCAATCCATCACTAGAACTGTAAAAATCTGTAAAACTTTCCAGAAGTTTATCATCAAATATATATGAGCATGTCTAGATATGCAAATATATGCATGAGAACCAGGAACGTGCTGCCTAGGTAGGCAAGGTAGGCAGTGCTTGCCTTGAATAAAATAGATCGATAACAGCATTTTCCTTTTATGGCAAAATGTGTACTTAATTCAATAAAATTATGAAGGCTATTTTGATTACTATGCATAAAATGCAAAATATATAATTTTTTTGTTGATTACGTAATTCTCCCTTGCTTTTCAATCTCAGTATTTAAGCTAAGCATAGTACTGCTGTAGTACACGTGCTGCGTACACTCCTACAACACCGTTTTCTTTACGTGCTGTAAAGGCAGATATAAATCTGCCTTCAACTCAGTCGCACGCCTGTGTTTCACTTATTTTTGTGTGTTTTACTACATAAAGGTCACCAACTGTCTACCCTGAATAATTACTGACGGCACGTGCCTGATGAGAATACACACATAAAACAAAAATACAAATCTGCACATATGCATACATACATGCAGACATACATACATACACGCTACATATGTACATACGTACATACATACAAAAATACCCTGCTGTTGATGCTGAAATTCCAATGAAGGAGGCTAGGATCTAGGTTAGAAACCAGCTCTTTTTCTTTTGGCAAGAAATCTTGAAATGAAATGAATAGTAACATACATACATACATACATACATACATACATACATGCACGCATACGTACATATAATTTTTTAGGAAGTTAAAAGTTATAACCGGTCATAGAGTGACCATTGGTCTTGCACCTATAAAGCGCTTTTAACTTCCTAAAATGTATATTACTGCTCTAATGCTTTAGTGTGTCTCTTTTTCGGTTATATGAACTACTGATGATATATATATATATATATATATATATATATATATATATATATATGTGTGTGTGTGTGTGTGTGTGTGTGTATGTATGTATGTATGTATGTATGTATGTATGTATGTATATATATATATATATATATATATATATATATATATATATATATATATAATTTATATAAGGGCATTAACTATATAGTAATGCCTCACGCTTAGAGGGACTAAAAAAGTAAAAAACTACCAAAAAATAAGCAACATATTTACCGAAAGCGAGGGAATGCAACTTTCAATTCTAACCTATTTAATGGATATATAATGATGAACAGAAGTCATCGTACTATTGTTGGGTACATCGTGGTATGTTGATTTTTGTTTATTTTTTATGTGTCTCGACCATACGTGTACTGATGAACAAAAGATGCAGCTTACTTCACAGTTTTTGCTGTATTAATTGAGAAACCAGTGGTTTGCCGTTAAGTTAAATGTTTTTAAGAGATTAATTTTTGAAAGTTGCATTTCCTCGCATTCGGTAAATATGTTGCTTATTTTTTGGTAGTTTTTGACTTTTTTAGTCCCTCTAAGCGTGAGGCATTACTATATAGTTAATGCCCTTATATAAATTATATATTTATGGGAAAAAAACGATGAGTTTTTTTTTTTCCTTATGGGGTTTTTTCACGCTGACTACTTAATAAATTCTTATAAAGATTTTATCCTATATTATATTATATTTTGAATGTTGTTTTCACTGTCCAATTTTTCCTGTCTTAGTTTGTGTTTGCCACCTTGGAATCCTCTGTGTAGTGGGTTGATCCACTACTCAAGAAGAGACTATTCTAGAGTACGTTCTGTCTTATCTTCGAAACGTCTAGATAGAATAGAGACAGCTGATGAAGGGATATTCCAAGTGGCTTTCCGTTTTCCTATGTGTTCGTTCCGTTGTCTGTAGTTTATTGTTCTAACGTCCTGTACCCTGATATGCATATATATACACATGTAGATGTAAGTATGTACATATATGTGTGTATACATGTATATATATTCTTTGTATTATTACATTATTGAACGCACACGTCCTTTTTTGCAAGTAAGTCTACTATTATTCTGACGTGACTCTATCTTTCTATCTATCTATCTATCTATCTGTCTATCTATCTATCTATCTATCTATCTATCTATCTATCTTTCTATCTATTTATCTATCTGTCTTCCTCTATCGTTCTATCTATACCTCTGTCCTGGCCTCTACTTCACTGTTATACCCTTCTGTCCCTCCCTCCTTGTTCCACTTCCTCCCTCCACCATCCTCTCTATCTATTTATCTATCTGTCTTCCCCTATCTTTCTATCTATCCCTCTGTCCTGGCCTCTATTTCACTGCTATACCCTTCTGTCCCTTCCTCCTTGTTCCACTTCCTCCCTCCACCATCCTCTCTGCTCTCGTGTGACCTGTGGTCAACTTTCTTTTCACTCCAGCCGCTGTGAAGGCAAGACGAACTACTAGCGTTCTACCTCAGATTTGCGTTTGGCCGTACGGCTTTTGAATGTTGTTTTCACTGTCCAATTTTTCCTGTCTTGGTTTGTGTTTGCCACCTTGGAATCCTCTGTGTAGTGGGTTGATCCACTACTCAGGAAGAGACTATTCTAGAGTACGTTCTGTCTTATCTTCGAAACGTCTAGATAGAATAGAGACAGCTGATGAAGGGATATTCCAAGTGGCTTTCCGTTTTCCTATGTGTTCGTTCCGTTGTCTGTAGTTTATTGTTCTAACGTCCTGTACCCTGATATGCATATATATACACATGTAGATGTAAGTATGTACATATATGTGTGTATACATGTATATATATTCTTTGTATTATATATATATATATATATATATATATATATATATATATATATATATATATATATATATATATATATACATATACATGCGCACGCACGAACACACATATGCGACGGGATATCATACAGTTTCGGTTTACTTAATTCCACTCATAAGTTATGGCTATGACAGAAGAGACTTGACTGAGTTTTGCGCAGTGAGATCGAACTGGAGCCATGTAACTGAAAGCCGTGCTTCATAACTATCATGTCTGCATGCCTACTTGATCTAAATTGATTTGTTGCAGACTACATAGACGTCAGAGTTTTCAAATTCCTGGTTAGTGATTAAATTAATTAGGAATAAATATAATCGTATGTCTGTGGCGATAACACGTTCGAACGTCTGCTATCAAGAGAAAAAGAAAGATATAAACGCAAGTTGTCTTTACTAGGTTGTGTAATGTTAGATACTTGTGATTTCACGACAGAAAATTTCCCATATAATCAGCTGGTCTCAAAACAATATAGAAAATAAAGCCGAACAATGTTTGCTGCCTTTAAGAAAATAGACATTAGCCATGATTTCATTTCACAATCAGTTGCCGATATGTATCCAGCTGCATTTCTTAGAATAGATCAGAGCTTTGGGAAAGGCTTATTCTAAGAAGTTAAGAAGAAGAACAATGCTGTTAATGTTTAAACATCCATGTTGGACAATGTCTAAGGCTTTCCTTTCAAATATATAATTAATAAAACGTACTATCATAATGATTTGCGTGTTTTTATTCTGAAAAATACTATTTGCAAGGAAATTAACAAAGACATTGACATTTGTATCGTCTTGTCCTCACGGCTCTTAAGTACACATAATATTTTGATAGGTTGAAACTTTTAGCGCAAAGAAAGCAGACAATGAGATACCATATTAAATATGGCGAAACTTGTTTAAAAGTTACTAGCAGTTACTTTTGAAATAAAAACATGCATCTAAGAACTATCTATCTATCTATCTATCTATCTATCTATCTATCTATCTATCTATCTATCTATCTATCTCTCTGTCTGTCTGTCCGTCCGTCTGTCTGTCTGCCTGTCTGTCTGTCTGTCTGTCTGTCTGTCCGTCCGTCCGTCTGTCTGTCCGTCCGTCTGTCTGTCTGTCTGTCTGTCTGCTTTCTTTCTTTCTTTCTTTCTTTCTTTCTTTCTTTCTTTCTTTCTTTCTTTCTTTCTTTCTTTCTTTCTTTCTTCTATCAAGGTGTGCTATATGGCTGCATAGTTAATAAACTTATTTACTAGTGGTTATCAGCTGTTGAAACTAGAATGCTTAGATGCTCCTCTCTGAAATTTTTCGATTACTTAAACTCACAAATCATAAAATTCTTTGTTCTTTTTTACGGAATTTACTAAATAAAAAATACATTTTTAGATTGAAATTGAATCTTAGATAGGTTCACAGAAAATTTACGCTTATAGCCAAATTTTCTATGGTCAATATTCTCAGAAATACGAAATTAGTATTTTAATTTCACTTTACTTTAGATAATCTCTTCATGTCTTCATGCAACTGTTCAAGTCTACAATTAATTGTTCATCACCTGAATACTGCGTTACTATTTCGTTTTATCGCCTTGAGCAAAACTAATCTTAGATGAGTTATAGAAAACTATAATTATAAACTTAATTCTATGAAAATAGATTAGCTGGGTAGCTGCACTTCATACAAGGTAATTACTTTTGTCATGTTTTTATGAATGGTATTTCTCTGGGATCTATTTTAAAATGGGGGCCACAGTTTTCATTAATGTTTTACGTAGTGTTTTTGGTACCGAAAGACTTTCAAACTTCGTATACTTATCTATTTTGTGTTATAGAACAGAAAAATATTTTTGTATTCGAATTTATTTCATGTAAAAAATTGTCTTATTTCGATAATTTCAACCAATCACTGACAAGTATTCAGTTGTTTACATTTACTCCTTTGGCTGATTAAGCGGTGTAAAGCGTATTTAATCTCCATAACTTCTGACATTTTCTTTGCTTCGTTTTATTTGCTTTTTTCATTTTCTTTTTTTTCTTCGTTTTATTTGCTTTTTTCTTTTTAAATTTGCTGTTTTACCCTAACCCTAACCCTAACCCTAACCCTAGGGTTAGGGTTAGGGTTAGGGTTAGCCTATAATAGAAAGGTTTATTAGCTACTGCCAATATGCTTCAGCCATTTTTTGACAAGGAAATAATAATTTTATCACCGATAGAATTGTTTCAGAATCGTTTGTTTATGTAGTCGGCACTTAATGTATATCGGCTGAATGGACGTCAGTGATTGTTGAAATTACAGAAATACGACAACTTTAACATGGAATAACTTAGGGATTTCTTTTTTTTTTTTTAAGAAGACTAAGAGAAAAAGATGTTTTATATGACACATTCTACCAGTGTTCCAAGTTTCAAAGTGTTTCGTTAAGAAAATACTGTGGCCCCCGTTTTAAAATAGATCCTTTCTCTGGTTGACTAACTTTTAAATATGCCAACAATTTTAAAATTATGTTCAGTTGCCTCTTGAATCCTTCAACCGAAGTAAACCCTTGTAGGAGTTATTTTACTTCAATTACGCCCTAAAATTCTCGAAAGAAAAAAAAGGCATGAATGCTTCAGGCTTTTATATCTAAGCTATGTAAAAAACAATATATATAATTATATAGGCAAGCAATATAGAAATTGGTTAAGAAGGAATTAAATTCAAGCATATTCTAAGATCCCTTGTAAAGATGTAAATTAAATTATCTTAAATTAAACAGGAACTAATTGTCGGCATTAAATTATTAGAACTACTTGTTTTGCATTTCTTAATTTGGATACAAAATTAATGTCGTTAATGTTTGTTTTCCCAACTTGGTTTGTTGTTTTAACTTTTAATAGAATCAAGTAATTTAAAAAAAAATTTTCAATAAAAATATTGACTTTTGTATTTTCATATTTTCTTAAACATTTTTAATTAAAATATCTCTGAAACATTTTAAATTTATGGATTTGTACACACACCACATCACTGTTGGTTCTCAAGTCTCCATTTGGTTACTATTTTATCTTTTATCGTTTATTTGTTTCAGCCATTTGACTGCAGCCATTCAGTTCGACAATAATTCAAAGCGGTGCCCCATGCTGGGCACCCCTTTGAAGAATTGTAGTCGAACGAATCGACACCAGTGCTTAATTTTTTTTTAAAGCCTGGTACTTATTTTATGTTTCTTTTGCTGAACCGCTACTTACAGGGACATAAACACATCAGCACTGCTTGTGAAGCGGAGGTGTGGAGACAAACACATACGCACGCACACACACACACACACACACACACACGATGGGCTTTCAGCTTCCGCTTACCAAATCCACTCACAAAACTTTGGTTGGCCCGAGGCTATAGGAGAAGATACTTGTGCAAGGTGCCAGGCAGTGGGACTGAATCTGGAACCATGTGGTAGAGAAGCAGACTTCTTACCACACAGTCACGCTTGCGCCTAAAATAACAGGTTTTCATTGCGGGAATTGAACCCGGGCTGCTTGGGTGAAAGTCAGAACCCCTAACCATTAGATTCCATTATAAAATCGTAGCATGGATAATGTGCATATACGTATATATATATATATATATATATATACATACATACATATATATATATATATATATATATATATATATATATATATATATATATATATATATATATATATATATATATTTGTTTAATAAGCTAAAAGAAACATGCAAGTGATACATGTCTATATTATTGTTATAGATGTATGTCGGATCTTTGTGATTTGACGGGCAACACTTGTTTTCTTAACGAAACACTTTCAAACTTGGGACACTGGTAGAATGTGTCATACAAAACTTTTTCTCTTAGCCTTCTTAACAAAAAAATGTACATCGCAAGTTATTTCATGTTAAAGTTGTATTTCTGTAATTTCAACCAATCACTGACGTCTATTCAGCTGAATACAGTCAGTGCTGGCCGGTCATAAAAATGTTATTCCCTGTGACATATTTCATCTGGTTTAATCGTAATCTATACGCATATATTGTTTATATAATAAATTACGCTGTGCGTATCTGTGTGTGTATATTTTTCCCATAACTTCACTCATAACCCTAACCCTAACCCTAACCCTAACCCCAACCCTAACCCTAACTCTAAAACCCGAACCCTAACCCTAAACTAGAGTTTGATTTGAAGAAGATTTGGCTGCTATTTCTAGGAAATGAAGCACTTGGTGGAGGCGCATTAATAATTCTGGTAGCTCCAATAACAAGTGCAGGCAATATTCAAGTATTTTGATGGCTTTTTCCCCTTTGTTTACGAACAGTCTAGTTAATCGGAAATGTCAGAATTAACGGGGATTAATACCATATACACCGTCACAGCAGTTACTGTATTCAACTGAATAGACGTCAGTGATTAGTTGAAATTATCGAAATAAGACAATTTTTAACGTGAAATAACTTCGAATACAAAATTTATTATCTGTCCTATACCACAAAATATACAAGTATACGAAGTTTGAAAGTGTTTCGCTACCAAAAACACTACATAAAAAAATGTTGCCCGTCAAATCACAAAGGTCCTGTATGTCTCTAAATGTGGAGGCGCAATGGCCCAGTGGTTAGGGCAGCGGACTCGTGGTCATAGGATCGCGGTTTCGATTCCCAGGCTGGGTGTTGTGAGTGTTTATTGAGCGAAAACACTTAAAGCTCCACAAGGGTCTAGCAGGGGTGGGGGGTGGGGGTGGCGAACCCTGCTGTACTCTTTCACCACAACTTTCTCTCATTCTTCCTTTCTGCCGTGCCTGTATCTCAAAGGACCAGCCTAGTCACACTCTGTGTCACGCTGAATCTCCCCGAGAACTACGTTAAAGGCACACGTGACTGTGGAGTGCTCAGCCAGTTGCACGTTAATTTCATGAGCAGGCTATTCCGTTGATTGGATCAACTGAAACCCTCGTCGTCATAATTGATATAAATGTTGATCGGTTAGTTGATTTCTTCAGTCAAGATCTATATCACATATAGAGAGGAAGAAAAAGTAAAAGAGAAGTTCATATAAGAGGTACTGGATGAGTGCACATACTAGGCTTTGTGGCAGAAAGAGATGGAGAGATATAAAATGACAGAGCAGTTATACTAAGAAAGAAATTATCTTATTACCTCCGCCTTCGCTAAGGCGGAGGTATTGTTTTCAGTCGTGTTTGTTTATTTGCCAAGATATCCCAAGAACCGGTTGATAGATTCAGAGGAAACTTTCAGGGATGTTTGGCCTCATGACAGGCACGAACTAATTAGATTCTGAGATCGATCCGGTACCGGACAAAAATTCTGGATTATTTTTTCCTTTTTTTTTTTTTTTTTTTTTGAGAGCGGTCGGGTTCATTTTTAGTATTCTCGTTTATGAGAGCAGTCGAGTTTATTTCAGATATTCTTATTTTAAAAAATCCTCTCTGGCTACTCGTTGAGAGGACGTTGCTATTGTCGTTAGTGTTGTTTTTCAAATCATTTAATTCCGAGCTGTGTCAGTAATGTCTTCGCTCAGTGTGAGTTTTGTATTTTATTAATTAACTGGAATTGTTGAAATTGTTGTTAATTGGCTTTTATTTTTTCTTCCTCATTTATGGGTGAAATTATGAATAATACTGCCAGGGAAAGTAAACCAGCGAGGAGTTACGCTGCGGTGACTGGTAAAGGCCTGTCAGTAGAGGTACTGCAGGTCCAGGAAATCGAGTTATAGGAGAAGAATTAAAAAAAATATAATGGTTTGCTGGAGAAGGAAGGGGATAGCCTGAGATTGACGCCCCCTGAAGAAATATTTGAAAAAACAGAAAAAAGGACAATTATTTATAGAACGTTGAATGTGACAACGAAAAAAGTCGAAGTAGCAGAGGAGGAAGCGGTAGAGGAATGTCTACGAGAGATAAAGGATATAACGACATATTACACCAGAGGAAAAAAATACGGCACAGTGGAGGTACGCTTTGTAAGCGAAGAAGAAGCGAGGAATTACTCCACTGTGCCTTTGAGATCAGCCGAGTAGGCACTGCTACCCACTTCCTGTGGCAAACGTGCGGCCAGAGTAAGAATAGATAGAGTACCCCCAGAAATTGATGAGGCGTGGCTGGTGGCAGCCATCCTCTATAATACAGAGGAGGACTCTCAGGTGTTGAAGATATCGAGAACGTGAACTGTTGGGGGTATGGGCTGGAGGTGTCGGTCCATATCAGTCTGCCGGACCTCCACAAAATTGCGGAAGAGCTGGTGCTACCAGATGAGACAAGATTGAGAATCGTGGCGGAGGGGAAACCTCCGGTATGTTATTTATGTGGAGTAAGGGGACACATGAAGGCAAAATGTCCCCAGAAGCACGAACAGGAGGAGGCGGAGAAGGAGTGTCAGGAAGAAGAGGGCGCAACAGCGGAGTAGGAGGAAATGGTGGGAAAATATCCAGTAGTAGAAAGAAAGAGGAGTAACGTGGAATCGCCACCTAAAAGCCCGAAGAAGGAAAGAAAGGTAGAGGCGAACAAGAACGAGAAAAGAAGGGATGAGGAGTCAAGTGAAGAACGAACACAAAGACCGTTGCCTTCAACTAGTAAGGAGGAAGAAGGACGGAAGAAGAAGAGACCTGAAAGTGTGAAGGACGGACAAACAGAGACTGGTATACAGCAACAGAGGAAGAGAGTGGTGAGGTACAGCTGAGAGAGTCACCGAAAGGGAAATCTGAAATTAATTATAAGTTACAAAAAAAGTGTAGAGATAGAAAAGAAAATTTCAAAAGCGAAACATGTAATAAGGGTTAAAGTGGCAGACAATGAGCACAATCGAGATGAGAAAACGGTGCTGTTTGAGGAAAAAAGAGCAAGAAAGTTGCAGGAAATATTTGGCTACAGGATAATAATGCCAGGAATTCGATTTCGTTATGACGAATTGCCATCAGTGGTAATAGTCGGTGTGACTTTGTTTGGATTTTTAAACAAAAGGAAAACTAACAAGATACAAGACTGATTAGTGCACACTTTATTTAAAAACAGTAAAATTGAACTACCTGCTTTGCGGGGTAGGAAAGCCATTTCATTCTCATTTCCATTTATATGTTTTATATGTTTTTATGTACCCAATGTATTGTTTTGTCTGTCTTTTGTACTCTCCCTTCTCGTTTGAGGCCTTGTGCCTAATTAAAGAAAGATGGACGTTGGTGTTGCCTTGGCGGAGGTATGCACTCTCTGAATGCCATTGTTTAATTTAATTTTAAGGTAATACATGCAAACGCATAATTCCAGTGTTACGGAACGAAAAATCTCTCTAGTAAACATATGTGTATACACACATGTATGTGTTTATATATATATATATATATATATATATATATATATATATATATATATATATATATATATCCGTTCAATTAAAGGTTCAACATCTTATTAAAGGATAATAAAATCCAATGAATATACTGGTTTATTACCTATTATAGATATTGAATATTATATTTAACATTCAACTGTAATTAGATAGACCGGGTTTATATATATTTAAAAACAATAAGAAAATAGAAATAATTAAATTAATAATTATTTATTAATTACAAAAGTAGACATAATCTCTGACAGCTGTTTCGATTCAAAAGTTTAGAAATTAATTAGTATAATTAAAACATTATAAAGTTGAATCTCGCCGGAGGTAGAAAAAGATGTACATTACAATTTCATATTTTTGTGTGTTAAGTGTAAGGAGCGTATCTTTATATGCAACTTAATCGAAGTGTACAGTCCCATATATCCATTACGGCCTATCTTACGAAATGGCTTCTCATTAGGGGTTCAACAGAGTGTTAGGTAACAGCCCGACTATATATCCCTGCGCTCTTCAGAGATGGAAGTTATAAAATGACATATGGTGACTGCTCTCTAAAGAGTTATGTACACACACACACACACACACACACACACACACACACACACACACACACACACACACACACACACACACACACACACACACACACACACATTGAAATATACAAAAGGTAGAAAGTATGGTGGGTGATTCCACGTGGTTGAATATATAGAAATAAGATAAAAAGAAATATTATGAAAACACACACATTTGTTTTAAAAGACTAAAGAATATATTAGAATCATAATAGTAAAGGTATCATACAATATATATATATATATATATATATATATATATATATATATATATATATATATATATATATATATATATATATATATATATATATTTCAATTACAATAATAGAGGATAAAACTTTTTTTAAAAGAATTTATCAGTGGCCAGCATATAAAATGAAACCAGTTAAGGTGAAAATGATATGCATAATTATAATAAGGGCTTAGAAAAATTATTCTTGCTTATATGCTGAGAAATAGACGCTAAATCGTCTCACCACTCAAAGAAGTCACAAACCCAGAAATTAGGCTAATACAGAACTATCTATCTTATTAAAAATTTCTCTTAGCTTGTTGCGATCACCGTGCACAGCTTATGGCGACCACCGTGCAATGACTAAGGAAAATAGTCTAATAAGCCCTCGACAGAAAAAAGAAGACTTTTCTATCTGCGTGGGAGTCGAACCCACATCTCTTTGTTAACGTGATTAAGTGTGTTACCTTTACACCAGCGTCAAATTTAAGAACTATAGTAGTTCGTGTTTGTTTTTATGTAAACAAACTTTCTATATGCTTTCGGTGTAAATGATTTTTTTAATACTGCGCCGAGTTTACAATCCTGTAAATAATAATAGAATTTTTATATAAGCTTAAAGCTTATGGCGATCACTGTGCAATGACTAAGGGAAATAGTCTAATAAAGGGGTATATAAACCCTCGACAGAAAAAGAGAAGGCCTTTCTATCCGCGTGGGAGTCAAACCAACATACCTTTGTTAAACCATTCCCACCGAAAGCGTATAGAAAGTTTGTTTGCATAAAAACAAACACGAACTATTATAGTCCTTAAATTTGACAGAAATGGGAAGCGTGATTCGCTGGTGTAAAGGTAACTCTTAGTCTTGTTAACAAAGGGATGTGGGTTCGACTCCCACACGGATAAGAAAGCCTTCTTTTTTCTGTCGAGGGCTTATATGTCCCTTTATTAGACTATTTTCCTTAGTCATTGCACGGTGATCGCCATAAGCTTTAAGCTTATATAAAAATACCATTATATATATGTATATATATATCCGGACTGTTGCTATAGTAATGAAGCTAAAGCAAGGATTGTGAAGCCGCTTGACGAAGATTGACCTTCAACTCTGCTGTGTATGTGCACTAAGTTTTAACGTTCTAGTGCACTTCTGCTGTTTACACACACACACACATATATATATATATAGGAGAGTATTGTAGTTCGCTTGAAGCATTGTGTATTGTTTGTAAAGAATAAAGTTTAGAATGGTACAACAATGCACTATAAAGCAAAAAATGGACTATATATCTGTTGTAACTTGGTTATCTATAGTCCGATGATATTTTGGAATTACAATTCCTTCTTCAGATCTTCTTAGCTGGAGTCTAGACTCCAGCTAAGAAGATCTGGACTCCAGCTAAGAAGATCTGAAGAAGGAATTGTAATTCCGAAATATCATCGGACTATAGATAACCAAATTACAACAGGTATATAGTCCATTTTTTGTTTTATAGTGCATTGTTGTACCATTTTAAACTTTATTCTTTATATATATGTGTGTTTGTGTGTGTGTGTGTGTGTGTGCTTGTGTGTTTATGTGTCTGTTTTGTCCCCCCAACATCGCTTGATAACCGATGGTGGTGTGTTTACGTCCTCGTATTTTAGCGGTTCGGCAAAGTACTAGGCTTACAAAGAATAAGTCCTGGGGTTGATTTGTTCGACTAAAGGCGGTGGTCCAGCATGACCGCAGTAAAATGACTGAAACAAGTTAAAGAGTAAAAGAGTAAAGAGTATATATATATATATATATATATATATATATATATATATATATATATTTATATATAACGTTGACCACTAACGTGGACATTCAATGTGCTAGAAATAGATTATATATATATATATATATATATATATATATATATATATATATATATGCATGCATACATACACATTTCGTAGACTACGGTTTCAGAAAAAATATTTTTAGCATAAAATACACACAATATAAATGTTAACATACTAATTCATATAATACCAACTAGAAAACATTTAAAACGAACCAAGTAAACCACACTCTCGAAAACGTATTTCTGTAAAATGTTGGGTATGGGGTGGGGGCTGAAATTTTCGAGGGTTCCACCCCACCCCAACCCCCGTTTTTCGGAAGAAAAATGTGTTTTGTGACATTGTAAGAGGTCACCGTAATTCTTTCAACGGAAAAAAACAAGCATTTTTCAATGATTTCGGGAAGGGGAGGGGTGAAATTTCCGAGGATTCCACCCCACCGCACCCCACTCCATTTTTCTGGACAAAAAAGATGTTTTGTGGCATATTAGGAGGTCACCGTAATTCATTCAGCGTAAAAAAATTACAATGATTCCGGGATAGGGATAAGGGTCCGGTTTCACACACCCTTTTTTTCTGAAGGGGTTTACGGCACATTAGGAGATCAGGGTACTTGATACCACGCAAAAAATCCGAGGTTTTTTTTGTTAGTAAAACGCGTGCGAGTGTACTTCCTAAAATTTACCGTTTTTTAAAATCTAAAATACACTCACCTTCATTTTCTACAATGCTCTTCCATCTATCTGGTAGACTTGCAAAGCTCCTCTTCCAAAATTCGTGTCTGTGACGAAAAATACTTTTCCAGTAGTGTTCTGACCTCGTCTAAAAAATTCATATTTTTTCCATCCAAATGACTTTGAAGACTGCGGAATAAATGATAATCAGATGGGACCATGTCCGGCGAATATGGTGGGTGGGGCATCGTTTCCCATTCAAACTGCTCCAGCCTTTGGAATGTCAACCTCACTGTATGTGGCCGAGCATTATCCTGATGGAAGAATACATTTCGTCTTGAAATCAATGATGGTCGTTTATCTTCTAGCGCTGACTTGAATGACTAGTTGAATGACCAAATCCAAGCTTCTCTGCTAGTTCCTCAACAGTTACGGTGAGATTTTGTTCCACCAGGTTTTGCAGGACATCCTCGACGAGGTTCGTCTTCTAGGCTGTAGTTTTAGGCTCGTAATTTCTGGAACCACCGTTGACACTGGCTTATTCTTATTGTCCGATCCACATATACTCCATTAATATTCCTCGCACTTTCCGTTGCATTGTTGCTTTTATTGAACTTAGGAGGCAGAATATGCCAAATATGCTCCCTTGTTACTTCCATTATAGCTTTGAAAAATAACTGTTAAAATCGAACTGCACTCTTCATAAGTTGCATTAAAAATAAGGACAAGGTAAAATTACTACTTGCTTTTATAGCAAGTTGATGTAGGTAGTTTATCCCATCCCCCTCCGACTTTTAGCTCATTCAAAAAACCGCATTATTCATGGGATGACGCAATATATATATATATAAATTAACAGAATGGGATAAAAATCTAAGGCTGTGAAAGATTTCAGAACATTTATAAATAGGTCTTACAGCTGTTTCCGGGATATTATATATATATATATATATATATATATATATATATATGCATATATGCATACGTATATGTACATACTTCTATACGTATATATATATATATATAATTTATATAAGGGCATTACTATATAATAATGCCTCACGTTTAGAGGGACTAAATAAGTCAAAACTACCAAAAAATAAGCAACATATTTACCGAAAGCGAGGGAATGCAATTTTTCAAAGTTTACTTCCTAAAAACATTTAACTTAACGGCAAACCACTGGTTTTATAATTAATACAGCAAAAACTATGTAGTAAGCTGCATCTTTTATTCATCAGTGCACGTATACTTTGAAAAATTGCATTTACCTTCAAACGAGGAACAAAGTTTAAAATTAAAACCAATTTCTCTTGTTCCTCGGGGAACCTCATTTATGTCCTTACTTGCGTAGGTTGCCAAAACTTCTATATCGGACAGAAGAGCCTCCCATTACGTAGAAGAGTAGCTGTCCATAAGGAACAAATAAACCTCCCTCAATACCGCCAAATTCCACTCAGTGGCCACATAGACTCTTGCGCCAGATACAAAAACCCTAAATTCATTCTATTCCCTTTCTATCAATGTAAAGACAGAATCTCCACACAAGAAAGAATCAATAAGGAGAATCTTTTCATAGAGAAATTCCAACCATTTCTTAACACACACACCCCTCAGTGACCTTATTTCTCTATGAACAGACACAAACTTCCTGTTGAAAAAAAAAAAAAAAGAGTTCATAACTCCAACTTAAAACACTTGTTTCCCCTTACACACACTTCCTGTTTTGACACCACATTTCCTGCTTAACACAAACTTTTAACCCTTTTTTTAAAACCTAACAAAACTCTCAACTCTCATGCATCCTTATTTTTCCTACCAGTTTGTACATGAACTACTGTTGAACTACAGGAGCTCAGGGACGATGTGGTGTATGGGTATATTTATTTTTTTATATATTATTGTTTTATATATTTTTTTATATATTATTGTTTTATATATTATTTTCTTCATTTTGTGCTTCTTTGTAAAGGGGCATTTTCATTCTCCTTCTTGATAATTTGCTTCTTCGCAATGAAAACCGGGTAGAAAAAATCTTTGTTAAAATATGCTTCCAGTTCAGCATTCTAGCTTCTTTTCATTTTCCTATTATTTCTCCACGTGCGGTTAACACAACCCCACTATTTACTGACTTATATATATATATATATATATATATATATATATATATATATATTATTTATATAATTATATGACTGAACGTCACGCATCCTCTTCAAAGTATATATATATAAACATATATATATATGAAAGAAGGTTTGAAAATGCAATTTTAAAGATGTTTGTTCATTTGACCGATTTCACTTTTTTAGGAAAAGATTGTCAAACGTAAAATGAAAAGCTCTGTATACGCTTTGTTGTGTTAAGTACTGGTTGCCACAAAAGTATTAAAATACATATATACATTCTTTGATAATAATAAGAAAATGTTAAAAACAGTTTAAGTATTAAAATACATATATATATTCTTTGATAATAATAGAAAATGTTTTAAAACAGTTTAAGTATTGAAATGCATATATACATTCTTTGATAATAATAGGAAGAATATGTTTAAAATATAAAGCTTTGTATAAGCTTTGTAGTGTTCAGGACTAGTTGTCACAAAAGTATTAATATATATATATATATATATATATACATTCTTTGATAATAAGAAAATGTTAAAAACAGTTTAAGTATTACACTACATATATATACATTCTTTGATAATAATAAGAAAATGTTAAAAGCAGTTTAAAGGAGAGTATTCAACAAAAGATATTAGGAGTTCAATAAAAAATCATGTTTGTTTGATAGTATATATATATATATATATATATATACACACACACAGAAGAAGATATATTTAAGAGTTTACAAAAAATTGGATAAGAACCGACCTGTCTTTTTAACATGTTTTCTCTCTTGTGTGTAGCTAGGAAATGTTTGCTACTTTAAGGGACAGTGTGGGAGGCTGGTTGGCGTGGGGGGGGGGAAGGAAGATCAGTGTAGAATTAAAAGGATTTTCTTTGTTTCTGGGCTAGTCTGTCATGGTTCAGTGGTTTTTGTGACTGGTCTTAGAGATCAGAATGGTGTGAGTGTGTGTGTCTCTGTGCACGTCTCTATGTGTGTGTGTGTATATACATGTGTTTGTGTGTGTGGGCCGTTTTGATTTGTCCCAGAGTTTATTGTGGCGTGTGTATATGGGTCTGTGTATGTTTTATATCTGGTAGGATGGTGTGCGTATATGTGTGCACGTTTGTGTGTGTGTATGTGTATGATTAATATTTGTTAGGGTGTTGTGTGTGCGCATGTGTGTGTATGTGTTTGTTCATGTGTGTGTATGTGTACGTGTGCGTGTGAGCAACCGTATGTATGTGTGAGGGTGCATATGTATGTGGGCGTCTGTGTGCGCGCGTGTGCTTGTATGATTTTTGTGTTGGTGGGATGTTAAGTGTGAGTACGTGAGTGTGTGTGTGTGTCTCTGTTTGAGTATGTTTTTGCTGTTTTAATTGTCCTTGTGGCGTGTGTGTGTGTGTGAGAGAGCAACCGTATGTGTGTGTGAGGGCGCATATGTATGTGTGCGTCTGTGTGTGTGTGTGTGCATGTGTATGTCTGTGTGTTTTGTGTTGGTGAGGATGTTATGTGTGTGTACGTGAGTGTGTGTGTGTGTGTCTCTGTCTGAGTATGCTTGTGTTGTTTGAATTGTCTTTGTGGCGTGTCTGTGTATGTGTGAGCAACTGTATGTATGTGTGAGGGTGGATATGTATGTGTGTGTGGGTATGTGTGAGTGTGTATGTGTGTATTTTATTTATCAGGGGTTCTGTGTGTGTCCGTGTGTGTTGGGTTTATTCGGGTGGTGTGTATGTGTGTGCATGTGCGTTTTGTGTATGTTGGTATTGAGTATGCGTTTGCGCGCGCGCGCGCGCGTGTATATATGTAGGTATGGTTTATGTAGTTTCCGGGGGGGGGGGGGGGTGCACATGTGTGTGTGTGAGCGCTGTATTTGTGAGTGATTAGTTTTGTTTGTATTGTTAGTGCAGTGTGTGTGTGTATACGTGAGTGCGTCTATGTGACTTGTATTTGCCGGGGAGGTGTGTCATTGTGTGTGTGCATGCTTGTGTGTATGTGTGTTTGTGAGTGTTTGTTGTGATTGTTGGGTTTGTATTGTGTGTATATGTGTGTGTGTGTGTGTGATTTTTTACTGGGGAACGGACGTATTATGTTTATGTGTGTGTGTGTGTACATATGTGTCCAAAGTTAGAAACAAAACTTTGGACAAATTTTGTGACTACATTTCAAACTTTCCTTATAGTGAACTTCCACAACCTAAACCCAAACCCAACATCAGTAAAAGGGAATGGGAAATCATCTATGAGTTACGAAACAATCATGACATCACAATCAAGGAGGCAGATAAGGGTAGTACTGCCGTCATTATGGATACAAAAACTCTGTATCTCACCTCTTACAAGACACTACCTACTATGAAAGAGTAGTCAACTACCAACAATCAAAATCAATGACCAAATTAAACAGACTCATTAGCCAACACTGAAATAACTTAGCAGCAAAGGAATGCGACTACCTAACAAACTTTAATTGCAAAACCAGCATCCTCTATAGGCTTCCAAAAATCCACAAGAGCACAATTATTACCGAAGCTTGCAAAAAGTCCACTTCAACCTACATCACTGTACCACATCCCACTGATCTCAAACTGAGACCAATTGTGGCAGGCCCATACTGTGAAACACACAGATTAAGCAACTTTATCGATATCCTCTTGAAACCAATACTTAAACACATACCAAGTATTGTAAGAGATCACTTGAACCTACTAAATCATCTCCCCAAACATACCAATAAAGACATTTTCATTTTCTCCTTTGATGTAATAAACCTTTACACTACGATCTCACATCAATATGGACTGGAAGCCATTAAATTCTGGCTAGAAAAATACCTCAATGAGGCCCCAGTAAGAATAAAAAAGAATTCATCATCGAGGGCCTTAAGTTTATCCTCCAAAACAACTTTTTGAATTTTAATAACACCTACAGACAGGTATCAGGGACAGCGATGGGTACTAAAGTTGCCCCTACTTATGCAAACCTGGTGATAGCCTACCTAGAATTACAAATTTATGAAGAATCCAAATCTAAATACGGCCTGTCTTTCCACATATATCTGTTGGAGAATTGGTAACGCTACTTGGATGATTGCCTCATCCTATGGTCCCACACACCCGACCAACTCATTGATTTCAAAAACTTAATCAACAGTGTCAACAACCATATCCAATTTACAATGGAATATAGTCAAGACCAACTACCTTTTCTTGACATTCTCATTATAAAAAGCACCAGCATTGAAGCTGATATCCACTACAAACCAACTGAATCCAAACAATACCTTCTGTTCATTACCAATCACCCGAAACACACGAAGACAAACATTCCCTTCGACCTAGCGAGAAGAATCTGTACAATTGTCTCAAATTATAGAACACGAAATAAAAGACTCCAAGAACTAAAGGCAATTCTTCTCGAAAGACATTACCCAGCATCATTAGTTGACAATGGAATAGAACGGGCCAAGACAATTGCTACCTAAGACTTGCGAAAACCGGAACACACTCACAGTACATTAAATAGTCTCCCATATCTCTCAATACACAATCCAAGAAATGCAGAAGCTTACACAATTATATACAAGAACATCCCACAGCTGAGTCAAGGCCCACGTCTAAAAAAGCACTCGCAACCCATAAAATAATGAAAAGCAAAATACAACCCAAATCCTTAAAAAAACCTACTCACCAATGCAAAATTACCCAACACAAGCCCGCCACCCAATAAATGAATAAGGAAGGAAGGAAGGAAGGGGTGATGGCAAGCTGGTAGTGAGATGATGGAAATTCTACGGTGAAAAAATCAAACAGCGTTTCAATTCTGTGTGAGTATATGTGTGTGTGTGTAAAAGGGAGGTATGTGAATGTGTGTGTGTGTGTGTGTGTGTGTGTGTGTGTGTGTTTGTGTGTATGTGTGTGTGTGTGCAATGGAAGTGGGATGGTGAAAATTCAACGCTGAAAAGAAAAATCAAACAGCGTTTCAACTCTGTGTGAGTATATGTGTGTATGTGTGTGCATGTACAAGGGAAGTATGTGAATGTTTGTATGTGTGAACCAGCGTTCTTTCAGTAAGAAACGACGACCGATGTACATCTCAAAAGACAACCACTAGATAACATTAACAAATGTATTAATTTGATTTACCATCCATACTCTATCTGTTTTATCAAAAATAATTATTACAATCACACACACCTACACAAACATATACATATACAAACTCGTTAGAGAAAATTATTATTGCTTGAGTGTATCAAGAATATAAAACGACTGCAGTTGAAAGGTATATTATAAACACACAACTTAATTTAATAGTTTATACATGTCACTATTTTATTTATATTAGAATTTTTTTTATCCAGTGTTCTTTCAGTAACTATACATAAACTAACCAGCGTTATTTCAGTAATTAACCACTCTCTGATGCCGTCAGGCATGCCCCCACACAATCTAGCACTGAAGAAAAATTCCATTGTGATTTTGCTGAGAAATTTGGATCCTGCTAATGGCTTGCTGAATGGTAGTCGATTTTTGGTTTTATCTTCTACTGAATTTTATATTCATGCAAGGAAATGAAATGAAGCTGTAATACCACGAATTGATCTGCGTCCGAGTGAAACAGATCTACTCTTCAATATGAGCAGGTAGCGGTTCCCTCTGATACCAGCTTTTGCCATGACCATAAACAAGTCGCAAGGACAGAGTTTCGAAAAAGTTGGTATTTACTTGCCAGTTCCCGTATTTAGCCACAGCCAGCTTTATGTGGCCTCAAGTTGTACAAGAAGGAAGGAAAACTTTAAAATTCTCTTGAAGGAAACAAGCAGTCAAGGGATGTTAGTTGCGGATAGATTTTTCACAAAAAAATTGGTAATAAAAGAATTATTAAACTAAAAAATGGTTTTGTACCTTATTTATATATAAAATACTACAATTAGCTGTTATTTTTGACGGCACGGGGCCAGCTAGTTAATAATAAATAATGAAAATAATGAACTATCCATATTAACAATAACAATGAATAAAATAAAAATGAAATAAAAGTTTTGTTTTGTAAAAAATCTTTATTTCATTTTTCTTTTATTTATTCTTATTATTAATATAATATTCATTATTTTCATTATTTATCAATAATCTTTATTTTTATCTTTTATTTTTCTCCTTATATACTTTAATTTAGTATTTTTATTATTATTGTATTTAAATAAAAATAAAGATAGTAACACATGCACGCGCACACATATACACGCACGCGTGCGCGCACTCTCCCACAACAAATACGCTTTCAACTGCTTAGTCTGTTGGAGTATTTCAACTGATCAAAATGTAAACTCTGTAATGTCCGTTTTGCCCTAAAGAGCTTCCACCCAGGGCACTCAAAATGCAAACTTATATTATTATATATGTTTTGTAATTTAAATTGGGTGTGAAGTGAAACAATTGCAGGCAATGTTAATTAATAAATTAATTGATTCATATCCATTGAATCTCTCCATTTTAAAACTTATTAATATATATATATATATATATATATATATATATATATATATATATATATATATATATATATATATATATATACATATACACACACATATGTAGTAAAGATTGTTTGCCAACGCAACATGGCAGTCCTGGTCTAGGACGAATGTTGCTGTAATTCAGCCCCAGGAGACTTCGTCTCCAGCCGGCTACACGACACGATCTGCGTCCTTATACTTTCGAACAAGGGAATCCAGCACCCCAACTCAGCTCAAAACATCGGCGTACCGCGACTTCCGGGCTACTTTCCCTCATCAGCACAGATGA
The DNA here is from genome assembly GCF_046866305.1 of Octopus bimaculoides. Taxonomy (NCBI): domain Eukaryota; kingdom Metazoa; phylum Mollusca; class Cephalopoda; order Octopoda; family Octopodidae; genus Octopus; species Octopus bimaculoides. The sequence goes on from NC_142946.1 coordinate 26,454,571, forward strand.
GGGGAAGTAGCCCGGAAGTCGCGGTACACAGATGTTTTGAGCTGAGTGGGGTTGCTGGATTCCTTTGTTCGAAAGTATAAGGACGCAGATCGTGTCGTGTAGCCGGCTGGAGACGATGTCTCCTAGGGCTGAATTACAGCAACATTCGTCCTAGACCTGGACTGCCATGTTGCGTTGGCAAACAATCTTTACTACAATGTACTGTTGCTGAATATCTCTCGTGAAATTAAAAAAAAGTGATTTTCTTATATATACATATGTATGCATGTATGTATTCATATATGGAGAGTGAGAGAGAGAGAGAGGGAAGGAGAGAGAGAGGGAAGGAGAGAGAGAGAGAAGGAGAGAGAGATAGAGAGAGAGAGAGAGAGAGAGAGAGAGAGAGAGAGAGAGAGAGAGAGAGAGAGAGAGAGAGAGAGAAAATGTTAATAGAAACATTAACAATTTTCAAGATTGAACAACGTACATTTTAGACTATAATCGTCTTAAGAAAGAAAACAGTGATTAGCTCCCACATGAAAATATACTAAAACTACTGAATTATGCTTAGAAATTTATGAATGTATTATTATCATATATACGCTATGAAACCTATAAATGTTTCTTCATATTACAAAGAGGAAGTTTTGAGAATGTTATTTGGATTGTTAACGTTCGTAATGCTAATTACTCAATATTGTGTTTTACAGCTAATTTTGTAGTTTATGTTGGATGAGAATATTCCATTTTTTTTCCATTTTTTATAGTCTATTATTTTTTCTATTTCCTTGTTATCTTGAACGTTATTTTGGTTGTGTGGTCTGGTGTAATGTGCTTAAGATTGTCTTCGGTAATTGATGTATTCATTGTTGTCTTGTAAGATATGGCTTTTAAGATATGGCTATAATTATGTTGAATGTATGCACTGCAGTTGCTACTTCAGATGCAGGGACGGCCAAGGGGTTGAAAAAAGTTCGTTTTGCAATCGTATAGTTCTAGGTTCGTTTCCACTGCTCCATTTCCTGGACAAGTGGGTTTTACTCTAGTCTTAGATCTATCCAAACCTTGTGAATAAAACTCCCAAATCCTGCTGGATGAACTGCGTCGGTAATACAAAGGACCAATCTTGTCATACTGTGTCGCGCTGATTCTCCCCGAGACTTACGCTACAGAATATTCATCCACTAACGTTAAAGTGAGTAGGCAGGTCTGTCACAAATCAAATACTCATCTTTGTAACCGACAGAGATCCATTGTTGGTGTGACTGTATTCTGTTACTTGATAGAACTCGTTCCATTGTAAGTTTCTCGTTTTTTCATTGAAGAACGAGTGTGCTGCGATAATAATTAAGAGGTGTTCGTGGAAAATTGACGAATTTATTATATACACATGTTTGTGGTAACTAGGTGTGTGAAACAGAATGTGATGTTTGAGGAAAAGTTGTAGTAGTTATTTTTGTGAGGTAAATGTGTGTCGATGTAGATTATTTACTAATATCACTAATATTTGTGAAACCCTTAGCAAAGAAAAGTGCCTTCATCAATAACTCTATTGAAATCGATGGATAAAAATTGACAAAGTCTAACTGTGTAAACCTAGCCCTGCCTCTGACCCCGTTGGCAATAAACCACGAGGTTACCTTATTGGTGCTACTCCATAGATAGAGGCTCGTGTGTCTTCTTATGTCAACATTAATCTTCCTCAGTTTATACTTACTCGTCTGGCCAATCTCAGATTTGGTCGGGTTGATCAGACGGCATTTGGGGTTAGAAGCAAAATTCAGCTTGTCTTTTAAAGTGATAAAGGCATTTCTCTTGGCCAATTTCTCTACTCTGTCTGCTATACCTAGGCTAACTGCGATGTAGAAAGTTAAATTTTTTTGTCTTTGTATAGAGTCTGTCGAGCTGTCTACAAGGCTTTGGCTTTGTGGATACGAAACCTTTGGTAACTTCATGTCCAAAACTAACATTTTTGTTGTAATAATTACTGTTCTATTCTTTAGAGTATGCTTCTTTTCTGATATATGTATTATTGACTATATATATATATATATATATTTGTTATATTTATATAGTTTGTGTTGCTGGTATCTGTTTCAAAAGCCTTAAATTCTAGGGAAGCGTGATTTCCGTTTAGTTTACGAAAGTCAATTGTGATATTTAAATATTCAATGCACGCGTTTATATATGTAATAAGGCCGCCACCGTTTGTATAATTTGATTTGTATATAATTTGGAATGCTGGCAGTTCTGTGTTTAAGTTGTAAGAATGCTTCCTGAATTATTGTTACGTGATTATGGTGTGGTTATAAAATCTTTTAGTTCAGAAAACGTGATTTTAATACCGTTAATATCGAACCAGTCCAGTTGGGTTGGTGGAAGTGTTGGATGATCGGGGGAGATGCCTAACGGTATCTGTTCCGATTCTTTGTGTTCTGACAGTAACACCAGCAACGATACTGTTGCCAAGCTGTGTCGGGTCAAGTCGGTGAGCCTCCCTCGGATAAATAAGCATCAATGGTATGGAAGGGGAAGACTTGTATTCATGGGCAATTGCTACTCTTCTTCAAAAAATCATATTCAGGCCTGCATATACATGTTCATATGTATGATCAACATTGACTGACAGAGTCCCTACAATGTCATACTGCAGAATTTTTATATTTTGATGTGCTATACTTACAAAGTTTGATTTTGTGCATGAAGCATTCATTATTGCATGTATTCTGTAGGGACCCATGAGATAACAGCGACACTTTCTTCGTATGTTATTTGTTGTACTTTGGATTTGGTAGATGTTTATTCGTTTGGAGCTAGGATTCTTGGTGCTTGTTGTTGTAAAGCTGTAATTGTTATGCAGTTGTCTTGGGAACGGTGGGCGGCATAACTGCTATGTCTTCATATTTATTTGTGTGTATGCGTGCTATATATTGAAAATTCATATTTCTGTTAAAACTAAAATAAAATCCTTTAATTAAATATTTTATATAGTCATTAAGTACAACAATAAAACGTGAAATCATAATCAAAAGCAAAAATGTTCATATGCTCAAAATAGCCAAGTTTGATGAAACATATGCTTGCTTTCCTGTGTTTTAAAGAAAAATACTAGCAAGTATTTCAACCTAAATACATTGAATTTCTATTTTAGTACAATGCTAAAGAGTAATATACGCCAGTGCATAATCGAACCAATCAACTCGCGGTATATTATTGTTTTTTTTTCATGCCGAATATAGAATGATGAAATTCAGGCTGGCTTTCGTGGTGGTTTTTTGCAGGAATCGCTTTACTAATTCTGCCATCAACCACCTTCTCAATCTTGAAAAATTAGAATGTATAATAAATTGTCTAACATATATTATATTTCAACAACGAGACGAAACAATATAGTAAGTGACAACATTTAGTTTCATCCCTTTTGGTTCTGGATTGAAATATAACCGAAGCTATCTTATCTATTTCTTGAGATTACTAAAATACGGCACCAATAATATGCCAATTTGATTCAATCGATTATATTTGTCGCTAGAGAAGGTGCATAGTTCAGTGGTTAGAGCGTCGGGATCTCAATCATGAGATAGTGCGATTCTCAGACTCGACTGTGTTGTGTTCTTGAGGAAGATATTTTATTCCACGGTGATCTAGTTCACTCAACTGCAGAAATGAGCTGTAACGTCACTGGTGCCAGGTTGTATCGGCCTTTGCCTTTCTCTTGGATAACATCAGTGACGTGGAGAGGGGAGGCTGATATGCATGGGCGACTGCTGATCTTCCATAAACAACCTTGTCTGGACTTGTGCCTCGGAAGGAAACTTTCCAGGTGCAATCCCAAGGTCATTCATGAGAGAAGGAGTTCCATTATTGTCCCTAAAAATATTGGTATTGTATCTAAGTAAGGAATTAGTTTCAATTTATGATCAACACGCTTTCACTTTTGATCAATGTGATATTTTGACATGAATATACATAGAAAATATTTGACGTTATGTATCATTGTTATTGGAGTATGCTGCAGTACATTAGAATTCATCCCAGTATTGACGGTGATAAACAATTGTGTACATTTCAGTTTCTTGCTACAGCGTTTGTTCATTGTAGACTTATGAAAGTACTTGAATTCAGCACAGCAAGAAAACAAAAAAAAAAAAAAAAAAAAAAAAAACTGATACAGCTGTTTACACTGGAGAGACATAAGCTAAAATGTTATCTGTTTACTTCTAGGTGGCTTGGTCTAGAAAGAATTTTTTGTCTTTATCAAGAAACTGAGCGCATAGGTAGGTTGTAACAAACATTTAAGCTGTTAGGGCACACTACCGTAACAATTTTTCAAAACATTGACAGGGAATTTTTAGCAATAAACTTTCTTACCCCATTGATTTTAAAGGTAATGGTTAGCACTTCATACACTGTATGTGTTCTGGACCCTCAATTTTCATACAGTCGTTAAGATGGAGAATAAATCAGAATCGTTGATCTTTCTTCGTTAACATGGCACTTAAAGTAAACACTGGGATCTAATAACAAATTTGTCAATGTTACAGTGCTTCTACTTACAGCAGTGAAGTCAGCGTCCTGAAAGGCAAAGTCGACCTCGGCGGAATTTGAACTCAGCACGTAGCGGCAGACGAAATACAGCTTAGCATTTCGCCCGGCGTGCTAACAATACTGGCAGCTCACCGCCTTAGTATTAGAGATAATTGTGAAGACGCGGAGCCTAGGGGTTGGGGTGCTGCACTCATGACTGCTAGATCGTGGGTTCGATCTCCGTACTAGGCGGCGCAAAACCCTTCATTTCACGTTACCCCAGCCCACTCAGGCATAGAGAGATATTAAATCTCACATTGGCTTCTTTTAGCTAGATACAAAACCCTATATTGTAAAGGGGAGCGTAACAGGAAGCGTTTCACAAGCGTGTTAAAAAGTCTAAATAAAGTGAAATGACTTCACCCAAAATGAAACTGCGTAGCGGTCTTAGTTTGCCGAGATCTAATTCTTTGCTCGGCAGAACTCTCTCCAAAACAGTATTATGATAAACATTATGAATGGACAATTAATCGAAACTCCACATGATAACATGATAATTGAGCAAAATAAAAATAACATTTTCATTGTTTTCAATATAGATTTACTCAGAATTTAGTGTGGGCGTTTACGAAAACCAAATAGAGAAATGCGGAAACAGTTGAAGTCATAATGTTTTAGAGGATGTTCTACATGTTTTTTAAATTTGGGAGAAATGATTAAGCTCTAAAACTAAACCAGAATAGCTTTTGCTAGTTTGAGACGGGAAGTTGATATTCCAATCAAAAAGGATAAAATAATATACAGGGAGAGAGAGAGAGAGAGAGGGAGAGAAAGAGAGAGAGAGAGAGAGAGAGAGAGAGAGAGAGAGAGAGAGAGAGAAAAATGTTTGGACTGTGTGGTCATTGATGCGAAAGTAAACCTGCGAATTATGTTTTCAACTTGTAGCAATTTCTCTTCATTTACCACCAGTATAATTATCACGGTGTTGACCAGACTATCGGATGGTGATAGACATCGCTGGTCACAATGAGCTTCGCATTGTTTTAGCCTTCGAATGATGCCATCTCGCTGGCTAAGGCGAGCTGCCACCCCCTCGCTATCGAAAGACTATTCCGTCTGAAGGCTACCCATTTACACCTGAGTGGGCTGGGGCAACGTGAAATGAAGGGTTTTGCGCCGCCTGGTACGGAGATCGAACCCATGATCTATCAGTCATGAGTGCAGCACCCCAACCACTAGGCTCCGCGTCTTCACAATTATCTCTAATACTAAGGCGGTGAGCTTCAAGTATTATTAGCACGCCGGGCGAAATGCTAAGCTGTATTTCGTCTGCCGCTACGTGCTGAGTTCAAATTCCGCCGAGGTCGACTTTGCCTTTCATCCTTTCAGGGTCGATAAATTAAGTACCCGTTGCGTACTGGGGTCGATCTAATCGACTCCCCCAAAATTTCGGGCCTTGTGCCTAGAGTAGAAAAAAAAATTATCTCTAATACTTTTTAAAAAGGCAGGAATGCCAGAATTTTCATTTCAATTGTTGCTAAAATTTTTGGTTCAAACATTTCTGGAGAAGGCGATGAAAAGTACCTTCAATGCATCCTCTTCTGAGAGACTACGATATAACAAACTATGTACAACAATGAATATAATTTTTTTCTAAAGCTAATATTCACTTAGATTAAATGAAGCAAGTAATTTTCTGATTGACCTTAGTAAACGTATAATAATTGTTATTGCTCGGTTTGGCTAGCTCTATTTCTTTACTGAATATCCTTCAGAACAAGGTGATATTTTTGTAATAACTTGAAGCAATGATTTCTCTCGAAGTTTAACATAGGTGTCGTCCAGATAATTGGTTACCTAATTGGTTATACATGCTTTGTGTTTAACAGAATCGAATAATTCTCACCAATATCGATAAACACAGTTTACCCGACTGTTGAATATTGTAGCATTCTATTTTAATTTTCTCCCTTCAGGAATGAAAACTTTGCACGTTTAGACAGAGAAATATGTTCTTTGATTAGTTCTGCGAAACAATTTTACTTTGTCTTTATTTAACAATAGAAAGTTACTTGAGGTTTCACACGAAAATATTTATACAATGTCTCCAGTTACATTTGCTTTTAATTCAGATGTGTGGTACAATTTATGATGCTTTTATGTGATACCAAATCTATACTAAGAAGTCTCTGTAACTATTTGCGAAGAACCTCATCATTAAATACACCTACATAAAAGTACCCTTGGCAAGAGGATTTTAGATTATCGGAAAGTTTTCATCTGCTGGAAATTAAGTATTTTAAAGCCAGAAAGATCTCATATTTCACTTGTTTGATGTAAAAGAAATACTTGGATTTACGAACTACATTCCAGAAGTTTTGAGGCATTTTTTTTTGAGGAGAGGCAGTTATAACTGTTCTAGGTTATTATGAGTTTAGTATATCATTACTATACATCTAATAAGCTGACCTGCCAACTTTTGTTATTCTAGATTGAAGGAGACTGTGCAATACATTTTTGTGTTAAACTGGGCAAAAACGGTACAGAAACTTATGAAATGCTCCAATGTGCTTATGGATTAACTTGTATGAGCCGAGCATATGCTTTTCGCTGGGACAAAAGGTTTAAGAACGGTAGAGAGGATGAGAGGATTGGGAGGGAGAGGGACGCCAGACTATCAGAACTGGCTGAAAAAATTCGCAATTTCTAGATGAAGGCTCTCGTGTGTCTATAAAGACAATAAGAATACAGTTTAGATATGGTGTGGCAACTGTGCACAGAATTATTCATGAAAATCTAAACATGCGCAAAATCTGTGCAAAGTTGTTCCCAGAGTGTTCAGTGACGAAGTGAAGGACAGATACGTTGGTGACAGCAGGGAGATGGTTGAACTCATTACCTCCAGTCCAAGAGTACTTGAGTCTCTGGTGACCTGTGAAGAAAGCTGGATCTACTGTTATGATCCAGAGACCAAGAGACAGATTGCTCAATGGAAGCATCCTGGCTCCCTCAAGCCAAAAAAGGCCAGACAAAACAAGTCAAGTCAAGCGGGAAGCTCATGATGACCCCCTTTCTCGACAATAAAGACATATACATCTACTGGGTTACCTCTGATCAGGCGGTCAACAAAGAGTACTTTGTGGAGGTCTTGAGGGAGTTCAGGAAGAGATTTGGTTGCAAAAGGCCAGAGCTCTTCTACTCGGATCGGTAGCACCTGCACCAGAACAATTCATCTGTCCACAATTCCATCATCCTGGTAACCAACTACTTGACAGAGATGGCCATCAAAGCTGTCCGTCACCCTCCCTACAGTCTAGACTTTGCGTCCTGTGACTTTTGGCTGTTCCTCAAGCTGAAGGAGAATCTCAGGGACAGTCGTTTTGAAGATATTGAGGTGAAGAGCTGTGACAAGGGTCCTGGACACCTTCACTTTGGAGGATCCATGGGGTCTTTACGAAGTGGATGGAGTGCTACAACAAGTATATGAAGTTAGAGGATCCTACTTCGAAGGAGCTTAGAATTGTACTTCTTTGAAATTAATATATCTCTCATGAAAAATGTCTCAAAACTTCCTGAATACAACTTGTATTCTGAAAAACATCCCAAGTTTATATTTTACTCTGCAACCAGAGTAAAATATGAATAATTACTAACACTTGTAACATCAGTTGTAGCAAATTATGGCCAGAAAACCTCTTTAGAAGAATCAGAATTATGTAAACGAAGCTTCCTCATAGGTGCTGCCAAATTCGTTTAACGAATTTGCCTTATTGACTTCATTATCTCCGAGCAACTATCTCCGATTTCATTTCATTAATAATTAACAGTAAATTTATGTAAAAAGAGATTCAAATGTAATCTTACAATGTTAAAAAAGTTTTGAGAAAACGGATACACTGCCGACCACAAATTTGAGTTGGTGAGATTCAGTGAGCATCTATCGATCTCTTCAATAGGAGATGCTCATTCATAGTCAATGTTCGATTGATTCTTGATCCCATTTATCGATCATCCAGTAATAAGGTAATGTCTACATACAGTGTACACAAGGTATTTCAGAACAAACCAAAATACAAAGTAAATAGAACAAATAACTAAAAAACAATGAATTTTTAACACATGTTCAACTGCATGCAGTAAGGGAATGGGCCACTCAACAAAATCACTCTCTAGACCAACGACGGCATCGATGTGGCCACGGAAGTAATTCCGTGTTAAGACTAAGCTCCTCCTGAACGTACTGCCTACTGCGTCCAGAATGGCAGCCTCCACGATGAGCCCTCGGTACTGTGGAGCTACCTGTCAGTCTCGCCAGCCAATGACACCCACACTTCCTTAGATATCAGTCTGAACAGGATAATGTTTAAAATGTTGTGCTACAGAGCCAATCCAGACAAACGATCCCGAAGCAAGAAGTCAGAAAAGTGGTTTGAAGTAGATTATAAATGATCTAATCAAGGACTGTTGATTGATCTTTAGGCGAGGCTAAAACACTCTTGACATATAACGCATGAAGTGAATAATTTCATGGCTTATAATCTCGCTAAAATTGATATTTCTATCTTTTGTAGATTTTGGGCTGGAAACTGTCTACTAAAACCCTTTTCCTCAAGGCTCTGGAAATAGAAGTGATACAGTCAAACACAGTCACTGACAACAACGATGTCACATAGTATCTTCTGGACATGTCCATCCACATTGATAGAAATAAAAATAAAATTAAGAAGTAGGACATTATTATCAAGGACAGGAAGGCTACGAAATACATACTTATCGACACAGTTCACTCATTGTCGTACATCGTGACGATATGAAAGTTTGCTCTGTAGGCGATCGGGCCAAAGATGATATGGTCAACCGTCCCACTGTACTGAATGCATAGTCTGCATTTGATGCTTGCACTTTGCTTCGTTATTTAATTTTTTTAGTTGCTTGTAACTAAGCACTATTCTGCAGCTACTTTAAACTTTATGCGTCTACTTTTACCCTTGAGCTTTTGAGTCCTTGTTAGGCTTTACTCTGACATACTTCCGCTTCGTAGTTTTTCTATCTTGTGAGCTACTGGCCATGGTGTAGTTTTTCTAATATCAAAAAAAAAAAAAAAAAATTTGGGAAATCTATCTTGGTTTTTGTCTTTTGTTTTTCTAACATTTTTAGTTGTTTCCCTCGTTATTCGGTGTAATGCTTTATCATTTCTTTACACATAAAGTTATTCCTCCCAAGTTACTTTATTATGCATATCAGTTTTCCTTTACTTGATTCTATGTATTTTTTTCTCACCCCACTTTTTTAGTACTTTTTCGCCTTTCCACTCCAATTCGCACTTCATCTCATACAGCACACGTCAATGCAGAAATACTTTCAGTTGTTTCAAATAAACAAAGCCACCAGCTGTGTTACTGTGTCTTCCATTACACTTAAACAATTACGTCTCAGAACTTGTCCTTATACTCACCAAACTCCTTAATCTCTATGGAGATAAACCTTGATATTTGGAAGCATGTTTCAGTGTGTCCCATTCAAAAGACCTAGCCAACTATCATTTCATTGCTCTCACTTCTAACAAATTTAACAAGATAATGTGAAGCGACCTACCCTCGTATGTCATGCAACAGTTGCTCTCTCATTTCAGAGAAGTTTGGCGAAAGCAATGTTGTGGCTCTTGACATTAGCAAAGCTTTCTATTGGGTCACACATACAAACTTCCTTTCTAAACTGCTAGTTAACGTGTTTCGCACATCTCTCATCTCTTGGATCAGTTGCTTCCTATCAGATCGCACCATTAAGACATGTACTGGTAGAGCTCTTTCTGCCCCGTTCTCAAACAGCTCGGTGTCCTCCAGGTTTCGGTTCTGTTTCCCAGTGTCTTCCTTCTATACATTAATGACCTACTCCCTGCCACATCCTATTACATCCACTCTAATACAGATGGCACTTTCCTTATTCATACATCACTCACACGCAAACCTAAACAACAGACGTCAAATCTGCACTGGTTCTCTAAATAGAGACTTTGATAGCATCCTCTAGTCTAGCCATGCAAACCTTTTTTCCTTTGGCAGTTAAAAAAGAAACTTTAAAAAAGTACTACTCTGGTATGCAGCCTCATCTCTCTCTCTCTCTCTCTCTCTCTCTTTGGTTTTCTATCACTACTAAAATGGCCTCTGCTCCTCAAAGCTAGCTGGTTTCGTGCCTCTATCGCTCAGTAGTTAAAAAAGTACTACTCATATCAAGAAAACACCACCGCCTGATACCAACTCTCTAAATATGAGTTGTACTCAGCAAGAGCCTCTGCAACCGTTTCAAATGCTGGGTTTTATTATCAGGATCTCTTCTGGTGGAAGCTCATCGTTAGCATAGCTAAGACTGCATCGGAGCGATCTGATAGGAAGCAACTGATACAAGAGATGAGAGATGAGCGAAACACATCACCCGGCAGTTTTGAAAGGAAGCTTGCATGTGTGATCTGATGGAAGGCCTTGCTGATGTCTAGAATTACAACATTGTTTTCGTCTAAAGTGAGAGACTAACTGCTGCGCGACATAGGAGGGTAGGTCACTTCACATTATCTTGGAGATGTTAGAAATGAGAGCAATGGGACGATAGTTGGCTTAGGTCAGAGAGGTTGCCTCTTTAGTCCTAGAGGATATTTCAGCCCACAACAGCTGTTGACACTCTACAAGTTTCAGGTGAGGTACACAATGAAATATTGCGCCCAAATCGGGGACAGTTCTTCTGCTTCGCACACCAACATTCTGAATCGTATTCAGAGAAGAGCCACTCAGTTTATTGGCACGCCATCACTATTGGCAACATTTGAGTTTCTGACCCTCTGGTATGCAGCCTCATCTCTCTCTCTCTCTCTCTCTCTCTCTCTCTCCCTCTCTCTCTCTCTCTCTCTCTCTCTCTCTCTCTCTCTCTCTCTCTCTCTCTCTCTTTGGTTTTCTATCACTACTAAAATGGCCTCTGCTCCTCAAAGCTAGCTGGTTTCGTGCCTTTATCGCTCAGGCACCCCATACCCACTCATCTCTCCCCTTCTCAATATCCTTGGTGGGTCTAACTTCTCATTTACCTGCACCATCCACTATTCCCAATCCGTCACCTCCAGAACATCGTCCCCTTAGAATCTTCTCCTCACTCATATCTTTTCTGCATGAACATTAACGCCATCGATCTCGCAACTCTCTAAGGTCATGTACTTTTCTCTTTCCACCAGACTCAACAAGTAAAAAAACGAAGAAAGAAAATTTCAGATTTGTTTCCCAAATTAGTCGTTATAAAGATAATATAAAACCGTCACTCGCAAACGAGAATTACTTGGCGTTAGCATAGACCATTCTTTTGCCGAAACATTTAAGACGAAACACACGTAGCGAGAGAGAACTACATCAGCACTTGACTTGTAAATTGCTTATTAACCATGAAAGGATGAGAAGTAAAGTTGACTTCAGCTGGATTTGAACTCGAGGCATAGAAAACCGCAAGATAATGTATCCGACGATATAACTTTGTCAGTTTACCACCTTTGTGCGATGTTGAATGATAATGATGATGATGATGATGTTGATGATGATGATGATAATAATGATGATGATAACGACGATGATGAGGATGATCTAAAGAGATTGATAGCCAGTGTAAACGAGGTAGAGAAACGGTTATAGAATCAGAGAGCAAGTTCACAATTACCTGAAATGGCCCAATAAACTAAAGTGACAAACAGATGCTGTTTCTTTCTATGTTTATCGATTAACAGAGAGTAGTAGAAAAATTAGAATACAGAAAAGTTAATTATGGCTCAAGAGAATTATTGTTCTCGAGAAGCTTAAAATTGAAGCAATATTTTGCAATGACGTCATATCATTCTCAGGCGATACTTGCACATCGAAAAAAAAATAACTGTAGGAGGTCTGTCTGAAATCGAGTATGTTTAAATTTCCTCGTAAACATCTGATTGCAGGAACATTGCTGTGATTTAGTGCTATAATGTTCTGAGATACTCTCACAATTCAAAAATATTTTTAGACTATTGCTGATATCCATTTTATATAGTGAAAAATAAATGAAAGACGAACTTCATCTTCAATAGGACAACACTTAGTTGTATTTAACTTTTCCAATGAAACCTAGTATTTTATGCTTCAGCAGAACTTAGGTTTAATTTATTATTTAGTGTCTTGCTAAGATACATATCAACTCACGATTTACGAAGTGGTAGTCTGATGTATTACCCGATTGGCCATTTAATCTTTATTACGACAGAACTGTCAGGTTCGGAACCTTATCGTTCAAAATGCTTGCCTGTAATTATGTTCGCAGCTACTGACTTTATAGGGCAGAACTGCCCTGTTTGGGGAATCATATTGGTCCATCAATATTTAATGTTTGCTCACTAAAAGAAAATGATTATATTCATGCATTGATTTAAATCAACATCCTTGAATGTAACCCAGATAAATCAAATGTCCTCGGCCGTATTTCGCGTATAGTTCAGGTATCAATTCTAATGGATTTATGAAAATCATGTACGAGGTGGTATCAAAAAGTTCCAGGACTGGTTATGATGAATAAAAAATAACTTATTTATCTAAGCTTTAATATCATCTCCTTCAAAATAGTCACCTGGCGTAGCAATATACCGGTCCTAGCGTTCCTGCTACTTTTGAAATCCGGCCTGGAAGTCGTTTTCCGTAAGTGAATCGAGGACCTTCTGCGATTTGCTCAGGATCTCGACAACAGTGTTAAAACGGCGACCTTTGAGCTGCATTTTTATCTTGGGGAAGAGATGGAAGTGTGCAGGAGCTAAATCTAGCGAATAGAGTGTGTGCGGAGCAATACCATGTTCTTTTTGGCTAGAAATTTACGTGTGAAGAGTGCTCAGTGACAGGGTGCATTGCCGTCGTGAAGAATTCAATTTTTCGCGCGCCACAGATCCGGTCACTTTCGCCGAATGTTCTCCATCAAATGCTTCAAAACGTCGTTGTAGAACTTTCGATTCACAGCCTGACTCTGGGGAGTGAATTGTCGATGCACAATACCATATTTCCGGGGTTGACGATCGTTCATCGTATTCCAGGGACGTTCTTCCGCTTTTGAAGCACTCGTGACATTCGAAACATTGCATACAACCCATTGCCTCGTAGCTATAAGCTTGCCAAAGCATGCTCAATGTCTCTGTAGCAGACTTCTCAAGTTTAACGCAAAATTTCATGTTGGCTCATTGTTCTGTCCATGACAAAATCGCAGACTATAGCATACACATGATCACAAAAACACAAATTTCACAACTTGCCTGATGAAGGTCACTGCTAGCTCTCACAGCGCATGCAACCGTGAGCTGTCATCTGTTGGTGCGCTAGAGAACTAGACCGGGAACTTTTCGATACCACCTCGTATGCCATTATTTTCAGTCCTTTTCCACTTTTATGGTAGAAAAGGACTGGAAACCAAAGGACATGAACATGGTACACAATATTTATAATATTGGATAAGGACAACTTAGCCAGTGACTTTGATGATCATATTTTCGACGGTGACTATTGTGATGATATTGACGACGGCGATGATGATGGTTTTAACAATGATGTTAACATAATTTGTGATGATCATAATGACGATGGGAGTGTTGATTGAAAAGAGGAAGCGGCTTTAGTGAAGGATGACAATGATGGTTTTGGGCTCGATAATTGTGGTAGGGATGAAGTGAAACGTATAGGAACAAAAACAATGACAATGATTAGGGTAACAACGCTGATGATGTTAATTTGTAGTGAAGAAGATAGCACTTAAGATGAAGAAAATGATATTGATGGTAGTAGCATGACACCAATGATATTGATAATGGTGATGATAATGGTGATGTAAACGATGAGAGGGTGACTATGACGATGATGATAGTCACTACGTCGACGTTGGCGCGATGAAAATGATGTAAGATACTTAGATGATAATGATAATGCTGAAGACAAACGATTTTACTGTAGGTGTGTAGAAATTACATATATTTAGGACAGATTAGTGCATTGTTATAGAGTGCTACCTGAGTTTTCAACCTAATCAAACGTTATGAACGACAAGCAAGACTAATTAGTATTGATTAAAATTCCACTATAGAATTCTACGAACTGTTTAATGTTTGACATTTTACATTTCGCCAATCATTTGGAATGGTGGTTGTTATCAGCGAGTCACTGTCACACTTTAAGAATAATTCATCAAAGTGATTTAATTACACTATATAAAGTTTTGAGAGTGTTCTTGTACTTACCCTTTACAATGCATACTATGCTGACAACATTGTAACCTAAGTTAAAGATTTCTAAAGTCATATCCAATTCTAAAGAAGCGAATATGTTGTGGTTGTTATTTATTTATAATAAAATTGTAAAAGTATTTTATTTTGTTACTGCTCACACTAACGCCATGTTCAGATAAAAAAAAAATGTCGCGAACCTCTGCTCTATAAAGTAGACCAAACGTAAGTTTGTTATCTATGTGATTTATTCCCTGAATCGCTTTGGGGACAAAATAATGAAAATAGATGTGATGGTTATAATTAACGTGGAATTTACTTACAATTACTGATGAAAATTAACGCGAAGAGATCCACCGAGCAACGATTCTCAGTATGAAGGGCTTAATGCTTCTTGCAGTTGATTATATAAGATAAAGACTGCATATTGTCAAGAAGTAGAGACATGAAAGCTTTGAAATAAAGTAGCCATATACAAATGACAGGTAAGATACAGTATAATGATAGGAGAAAAAGTGTTGAATTTACGTTAGAATGCTATAGATTTTGTAACTATTTCGCGAGGTCTTCGGAAAATATTACCTTTTTGTTTTTGCAAGTCTTGATATATGTGAGACTACCATCACCATTGATGGCAACTGCATGCACATCAAGAGCAGCAGCAACAGAGACAGAAACAATAACAATAGTAGCAACAAGAGTTGATAAAAACTACAAAACACAGCAACAACAATGACTCGCCAGTGAATTTCTGAATTACACAGTTCTCTGAAAGGAGAAAGCGGAATAAATGGACAATGTACACTAACTTAGGCGAAAGCCACAAATTCGCGAATAGGGAGTGTTTTGGTGGAAACCACACCAGAAGCGTATCATTTTCCTAAGATGATGTGGAAAATCTTAAAAACATTTTAGACAACAGGATTTTGTGGAGGATCTTTTCAAAAGTCCCCAAAAAACAAGATCAGGATAATTGACCTTCTCTCCTATTTATTTGTTTTCTTCTCCTCCTATTCAAATTGCCTTACTGAAAGTTGGCAGTATTAATATGAGCGGCTTCAGACTGTATGAACGCAGGGACACCTGCTCAATGATTTCACATCGCTATGCTTGAGTGTGCTAGCTAGCTATTAGCAGGATCAGGATTTTCGAGATGAAATCGCTCAACCTTCTTCTGAACGATTATGAGGCTTACGTCTCTTTCAGTTGATCTAGATCGAGAGGCCTTGTAGAACTGTTTCGAAAAGACTTGAACCTAGAGGTAAATACAATTTTCCTGGTAAATCGGTTGCCCTGGACGAGAGTAGCAGTTAAAGGCGACAGAATTCTGGCCGTTTACGCCCTGACTGAAGCAGATACAACAGATTTCTTTAGATGTGCAGAGATTATTCATAGGAACATCTCGCTCATTAGTGTTAGTGGGTAACTCAAATGACATTTTGCACGCATGCAAGGAGTGTGTGGATGTGGCCGATAGAGACAGGTACACAAGTCTTGCTAACCTCAGCTACTTCCAAATGTCTGATAGGTTTCACTTTGATTTTCCAACTGCAGCGAGTCATCAAGATTGTATTTAGATGGAATTTTTGTTAAGCTACCAAATAGGATTAGTGTAAGTTGTTTTCAATCTCTGATAACTGATTACAGAAGTTGAACGCATCATTCCCAGTACTGAAAGATTTCAGGGACCAGATTTGTAACTAGTCAAGCGGGTGTTGACGAGAGCCATTACCATCAACAGGTCATGCTGAAGAGAAAAATCAGAATAGCATCGTTTAGCACCAATAAAGAAACGACTACAGAAAGCACCAAAGTAGAGAATGTATTAATTAGCCGTTTAGAAGAGGTTCTAATAAAAGGAATATAACAAACGACATGGCAGTAGCGAGAATGGCCCTTGATTTCTTCGACTTAAAATAAGAATGAAACGTTGTCTCTGCTAAGGCGCGTGTGCTGAAACATGAGATTACGAAAGTCGTTCGATGGACCTAAATGGCAGAAGAGCATATATATAATAAATAAACAGATAAATGACTACATTTCATGGCCTGTTTTAGGCCGACATGGAATTGAAAAATGTAATAAAAATGGAGTAGCTCTTTTGACGTTTTATACTGTTAATAATCTGTTATCAACACTCTGTTTAAGCAGAAAAATAAATATATAACCACCTGAATGCACCAAAGATCCAAGGACTGGTATCTCATAAATTATATTTTGATCAGAAAGTGTGATATGATGTTTCTAGTGTTCGGGTCATGTGAAGAGCAGAAAGCTGGACTGATCATCGTCTTGTGCGTGGAAAAATCAATTTTTTTGATTATACCTAAAAGTCGACAGTCTGGTCCTGCGGTACCCAAAAAGTTAAATGTTACAAGCTTCAAATTATCAATCAGCTTGCAAAGATTCCACGAACTATAGAAAGTATCAATCTTGATCCAAACAATCAATGGGAAGATTTCAAAACAAAAGTATTTCAGGCTGCAAGTTCTTCAGTGGGATTTAAATTACCAACCAAGGTTAAAGGATCTGTATGGAATTTTTCGTGGGATTTCGCTTTTACCCTTTTTTTGTTAGAACGTTTATATTCCCTCATAGTTCCAAATATAGTGTCTGAGTCTCAATGTGGTTTTCACCTCTCCAGGGGCACGGTTGATTGTAAATTCACTATCAGACAATTTCAGGAAAAGTGCATTGAACAGAATCTTGCCGTATACTACTGCTTTGTTGATTTAAGCAAGGCATTCGATACTGTTAATCGAAATGCTCTGTGGCTAATTCTAAGGAACATAGGTTGCCCAGAAAAATTTGTAAACATGATCAGGGCTTTGCATCAAGACATGAAGGCTAGAGTTAATTTTGGTGGTAGGCATTCCGAATCTTTTGCTGTGGAAAATGGAGTAAAACAAGGAGACCTTGATGCACTCATTCTCTTTGCAATATACTTTGCTGTTGTGCTGTCACACGCTTTTCAAAACTCCGAGGAGGGTATTTACATAAAGTATCGAACAACAGGGTATGTTTTTAATCTGACCAGACTGAAGTTCAAAACAAATGTTTTTACTTCACTCATTAGGGAACACTTATATGCTGAATATTGCGATCTAGTCAGTCACCCTGAAACAGGCCTGCAATCTCTTGTATCTGCATTTGACTCAGCTTGTGATGATTTTGGCTTGACCATCAACTTGAAAAAAAACAAAAAAAAAACAGTTGTGATGTATCAATCTGCACGTGGTACTATTTGCAACCCCGCTAAAAATTTCGTTAAGGGTACGTTACTTGAGGTTGTTGACTCTTTCATCTATCTCGGAAGTTCTGTACAAAATGATGGAAATCTGGGCACAGAAATGCATCTGCAAATTCAAAGGGCAGCGCAAGCATTTGGTGGTTTGGAGTCACGCGTTTGGCGCCAACGACATATAAATAACAACTCAAAATTGGCTCTTTGCAAGTCGTTTGTCTTATTATTCCTGTTGTATTCCTCTGAAACATGGACCTGTTACAAAAGACATCTCAAATTGTTAGAACGGTTCCACGAAAAATGCCTTCGCCGCATTTTAAACATTAAATGGGACTTTTTTTTTTTATTCCAGACACAAATGTCTTTGCATCTGCAAGCATCAATTCACTTGAATAAATGATCTTGAAAAAAAAAATGAGATGGTCTGGTCACATTGTCCGAATGGTGGATGAACTCACATCCAAATAGCTGTTTTATGGCGAACTTGCAGAAGAGAAACGTGATCAGTGTAAACCTAACAAGAGGTTTAAGGACTGTATAAAGACTAACATGAAATCACTTGGAATGGATCCAAAGGCCATAGAAACCTTTGCTTCGGATCGAGCTGGATGGTGAGCAAAAGTGTGGAGTGGAGTGAAAACTTTTGAAGAAACCGGGATGACCCATGAGAAACTCACAAGAAATTTAAAGAAAAATGTTACGATCAACGAGAAAATGACTCCTAATAATCATTTTGTGCGCACAATTTGTGACAGACCATGCCTTTCTTTTGCTGGCCTCAAATCTCATTTGCGAACCCATGAAAAACGAACCTCCACCAACTACTCTGCCTATATATCTGTGAACGCCTGTCAATGCCGTGTTTGCCATAAGGCCTGCAAATCTAGCGGAGGCCTCAAAACACATTTTAAGATCCACAAAGATCAGAACTTAACTGTAGCTCTTGGTGGTCCAAACCAGATATGCAATTTATGTGGTGTCTTTTCAAAATATTGTCTGGTTTAAAAAGCCACACCAGACGCAATGATAAATCTAAGGTGTAAGTACAAGAGGTGGTCAGACTCTGCATAAGGAGAGAACCACCATACACACACACACACATACACACACACACACACACACACACACACACACACAAATATATATATATATATATATATATATATATATATATATATATATATATATATATATATATATATATATATATATATATATATACATATATATATATAAAATTAAGGATAAAATCCAATTATTCGTCTCAACCACATGCGTATTTGACCAAGATAATACCGCAGTAAATATCAGGATCGCAGTGAATACATAAGTATATATGCATCAAAATTGAGTATAAAATCAATTAATGATCTTATCAGTGGCCAGCATGTAATAAAAAACCATATAGGTAAACATTAATATAAATATATGATTATATAGATATAATTATAATTAAGGGTACTGTGAAATAGCACTTACACGCTAGATAGAGGTCAAAAGACTTTAAAAATCAGTTCAAATTACACTCCATTAGCACAAGGCTGAAAGCGAGCACATGAATAAAAGAGATTTAGTAAAATTTTGAGGTTAATCCTAGATCTTTCGATTTCTGGTTTAATAATATAAATTACTTTACCGTCATAAGTAGAATATACCAGAAATACATAAATATAAATAAATATACATACTCGGACAAATATATTCGTATATATTCCGATTTTTCCTTTCAACAACGTGCGCATTTGATCAAGATAATACCACAGTAAATGCCTTGTGCTAATGGAGTGCAATTTGAGGTGATATTTAGAGTCTTTTCTATCTATCTCTAGCGTGAAGGTGCTGTTTCTCAGTACCCTTAATTACAATTATATCTATATAATTATATATATATAGATCGCTAGCCACAATACCTTTTTCTATTCTCTATTTTCTCTCCCTGTTTATTTCTGTGTTCCTTTCTGTCGAAGAGCGTAGGCTGGAAACGTAAAAGACTTTCTCACTTCCCGAGCGTTAAAGTAATACATCTGTTTGTTGTTTACACTCCCGTCTTCGTCTTTTGTTTTTTGTTTTTTGTAAATTCGCTCTATACATATGTATATATATATATGTATATATATATATGTATATATGTATATGTAGATATACATATACACATATATATATATATATATACATATGAATGAAAATGTTTTTACAAAAAAGTAAAAAATAATATATAAAAAAATAAATATACCAATACATTATATTGTCTTTGAGCTTTTAAGGTTCAATGGTAATCCATGTAGATAATAGTTGGAAAAATTAGGATGCATGAAATTGAGAGTTGTGTTTTGTTTAAAATGAAAGGGGGCTGAAAGTTTATGTGTTAAGCAGGAAGTGTGGTGTCAAAACAGGAAGTGTGTGTAAGGGAAGACAATTCTGTGGGTTTTATACTCTTTAGTTGGAGTTCTGGACTCTTTGTCAACAGGAAGTTTATGTCTGTTCTTAGAGAAATATGGTCACCGTTTGTGTGTTAAGAAGTGGTTGGAATTTCTCTATAAAAAGATTCTCCTTGTTGATTCTTTCTTGTGTGGAGATTCTGTCTTTATATTGATAGAAAGGGAATATAAGGAATTTAGGGTTTTTGTTTCTGGCGCAAGAGTCTATGTGGCCACTGAGTGGAATTTGGCGGTGTTGTGGGAGATTTATTTGTTCTTTATAGACTGCTACTCTTCTACGCAAAGGAGGCTCGTCTGTCTGATATAGTTGTGTTAGCTACCTGCGCATGTGAGGACATAAATGAGGTTCCCAGAGGAACAAGAGAAATTGGTCTTGATTTTAAACTTTGCTCCTCGTTTGAAGGTAAATTCAGAGCCTTCAAGTCGGTAGGGGCAGGTACCACAGTTAGGGCGTGCACATTTTCTAACTGATGGGGGTGGAAGTGGTGTATGTAGTTTCGCATTGCTTAAGTTTTTAAAAAGATTTGTGTTGCCTTTTGCATTTAAGGACATATATACATATATATATATATATATATATATATAGATAGATAGATAGATATAGATATATAGATATATACATACATATATATATATACATATATAAATGTATGTATGTATATACATATATATATACATATATATATGTATATATATATATATATATATATATATATATATATATATATATATATGCCACCACCCACCCCCTACCCACATACCACACCCTACCCACAGACCCCTACCTCTACCCGACCCTCAGCCATGCCTTCCCCACCTCCCAGCACCCTCACATCACACCACACCAATACCCTCGCATCACACCACGCACACTACAACTGACCAACCGCTTTCTCCCTTCCCCATTTTCACACTACATACGTCAAGATCACCAGCATTCTATCTCCCACACACAGCCCCTCGTTCTTCGGTCACCGTTTGTTATCTCCCCCTTTTCTTAGCTCTCCTGAAAAAAGAATTTCTAACTTCCGGTCAGCCATTGTTATGATCAGCCATTATTATGATTGACCGTTGACTGGACACTATTCAATTTTTTTTCTCCGTGTTTTTCTCCTTGTCTCCGTATTCTTTCTGTTGAAGAGCGTAGCTCGAAACGTCAAAGACTTTCCGTATTCCCGAGCATCATACTAATACATCCTTTTGTTATTTACACCACCTGTCCTCGTCTGTTGTTGTTTTTTCGTATATTCTCCCATATATATGTATATATATATGTATATACATACATACATTTATATATGTGTATATATATGTATATAGACGTAGGAGTGGCTGTGTGGTAAGTAGCTTGCTTACGAACCACATGGTTCCGGGTTCAGTCCCACTGCGTGGCACCTTGGGCAAGTGTCTTCTACTATAGCCTCGGGCCGACCAAAGTCTTGTGAGTGGATTTGGTAGACGGAAACTGAAAGAAGCCCGTCGTATATATGTATATATATATATGTGTATGTGTGTATATGTTGTGTATCTGTGTTTGTCCCCCCAACATCGCTTGACAACCGATGCTGGTGTGCTTAGGTCTCCGTAACTTAGCGGTTCGGCAAAAAGAGACCGATAGAATAAGTACTAGGCTTACAAAGAATAAGTCCTGGGGTCGATTTGATTCGACTAAAAGCGGTGTGCTCCAGCATGGCCGCAGTCAAATGACTGAAACAAGTAAAAGAATAAAAGAATAAAAGAATGTATATATATATATATATGTATGTATGTATGTATGTATCTCTCTCTCTCTCTCTCTCTCTCTCTATATATATATATATATATATATATATATAGGTATATATGTTCAGCTCGGCAAGCTTTCGGAATATCAGTGAACTTATACTGTTAGTACGAAAGCAAGCTGAACTTCTCATAACCCGTTTAAGCTTATTGTAAAGAATATTGCAATATGGCACTGATAGAAAATTTTTATTGATAACAAGTTTTTATTGATAACAACCCAAATTGCGAAAGTAAAATACAAACCGAAAAAGAGAAGTTTGCAATGAGCTCAGTTCCTACTCCGCGCTGTATAAAGAAGTAATATGTCATAAACAACAATCAATTTTGGATCCTCTTCGCTTCTCAAGTAGCTGTTGATGATGATAAACTCTAGGATATAACATAGTGTTCTTCATCGTCCCAGTAACTCTCATTCCATCGATATCACGATGCTCATTTATTCCATAACGAATTTTTTTATGCATAAACTTTGTACTCTGTGAAGGCGACGAGCTAGCAGAGTCCTTAGCACGTCGGGCAAAACGCGTAGCGGCATTTCGTTCGTATTTACGTTCTGAGTTCAAATTCCGCCAAGGTCAACTTTGCCTTTCATCCTCTCGGAGTCGATAAAATAAGTATCAGTCAAACATTGGTATTTATTTTATCGATGTATTCGACTTATCCCTTCCTCCCGACATTGCTGGCCTTGTGCCAAAATTTGAAACCATTATTCTACTGTGTGTATATATATATATATATATATATATATATATATATATATACGTATATCTGTCTATCTATCTATCTATATATATATGTACGTATATATATATATATAAATTTAATGAATGGAGTAAAACGCATATTTTAACTGCATACTTCCTCTCCAATTTTTATCGGATTTATATCATCCTATTTTCTCCCAACTTTACACTCTGAATTTTCTTTCTTTTTTTCTTTTCTTCTTTTCTTCCCTTCTTGTCTAACGTACTATCTGGTAGCGTCCTAATCTCCAACGGTTTTTTCAAATAAATTACGTTATAACCTCCAACTATAGTTCTCATATTCGGTTAAAATGTCTTACGTTTAAGCTGGTTCCCATGCATTTCCCTGAAGAGAAGTTTACATTTTTAACATTGCCGATTCCTATGGATCGTATAAATTGTAATTCTTCGAAACATATGTTGGAAATAAAAGTATGCAGATAAAATATGCGTTTTACTCCATTCATTAAATTTATATATACTCAAGTACCCAAAATATCAAGGAGTTTCTACCTCATAAACAGGAGTTACACGACAGTTATTTTGTGATCTTTGCTACCCTGGTATCTATTAACCAATTTATTTTGTCCGAGTTATTTATTAATTAGGAGAAAATAAATACATATAATATATATGTATATGTATATACTCTAAGTTACGGGGACATAAACACACCAACATCGATTGTCAAGCGATGGCGGGATTACAAACACAGACATAAACATATACATACAACGGGTTTCTTTCAGTTTCCGTCATCCAAAGTCTTTACTTGGCTATAATAGAAGACATTTTCCCAAGGTGCCACGCAATGAGACTGAACTCGGGACCATGTGGTTGGGAAGCAAGCGTTTTACCACACAGCCATGGCTGTGCCTCTATCTATCTATCTATCTATCTATCTATCTATCTATCTATATATATATATATATATATATATATATATATATATATATATATACATACATATATATATATATACATACATATATATATATATATACATATATATATATATATATATATATATATATATACATATATATATATATATATATACATATATATATATATATATATATATATATATATATACATATATATATATATATATATATATATATATATATATATATATATATATAGATAGATAGATATAGGCACAGCCATGGCTGTGTGGTAAAACGCTTGCTTCCCAACCACATGGTCCCGAGTTCAGTCTCATTGCGTGGCACCTTGGGAAAATGTCTTCTATTATAGCCAAGTAAAGACTTTGGATGACGGAAACTGAAAGAAACCCGTTGTATGTATATGTTTATGTGTGTGTCTGTGTTTGTAACCCCGCCATCGCTTGACAATCGATGTTGGTGTGTTTATGTCCCCGTAACTTAGAGTATATACATATATACTCTCTCTCTCTCTCTCTCTCTATATATATATATATATATACAAAGACACTAGATGCGTGTGTGTGTGTGTGTGTGTATATAAATAAATATAAGATCCAAGGATAGAGGTGCAGGAAGAAAGTCAGTAAACTGTTGTAAATGTAAAAAACAACTTTTAGAGATAATAGTGGTTTATGGAGGCGCAATGGTTAGGGAAGCGCACTCGCGGTCGTGGAATCGCAGTTTCGATTCCCAGACCGGGAGTCTGAGTGTTTATTGTGAGTATTTATTGAGCGAAAACACCTAAAGCTCCATGAGGCAGGGGGTGGTGGCGAACCCTGCTGTACGCTCTCGCCACAACTTTCTCTCACTCTTTCTTCCTGTTTCTGTTTTACCTGTATTTCAAAGGGCCAGCTGAATCTCCCCGAGAACTACGTTGAAGGTACACGTGTCTGTGGAGTGCTCTGCCACTTGCACATTAATTTCACGAGCAGGCTGTTCTGTTGATCGGATCAACTGGAACCCTCGTCATCGTAACCGACAGAGTGTCACGATTGAGACGGAAGATTGTGGATTTTTTTCTTATCGGAGTACAATAAATTGAAAAAAGATCTTTTTATATTTCACGGTAGGCAACTAAGGTTGCCGGGTATGCGAATAAGAATACAAGAATTAAGGAATGAAGTTGATAAGATCTGGGCTACATATGTTTCATAGCGAGTGGAAGTGGTAAATATCCAAGCAAGATGTATACTGCAGGCTACTCTTCAGGCCAAGAATATCTTGATTAAATGAAAGTTTACATTGTCGATGCGAAACCTTGGGTAACTTTGTCCATGATCTATCTATCTATCTATCTATCTATCTATCTATCTATCTATCTATCTATCTATCTATCTATCTATCTATCTAGGTCGTCCCACAGGACGCCCCAAGACTATTTCCACACGTTTTCCCCATTCATCTCGATCTTCCATAATGGTTCTTAGCTCCTGTACCCCTTCCATACCAGCATCCTCCAGCAAGCTGTCGATATGACTTCAAAGTATTCCGTCTCTCCTGATGGAGAGACGGAATACTTTAAAGTCAAAGCCGGAGTATTACAAGGCGACACGCTAGCTCCTTATCTCTTTGCTATCCTTCTGGACTGTGTAATGCGTAGAACGTATGAGGGCAAGGAAGAAGAACCGGGATTCAAACTGCATAGGCAAAGAAGTAGACGGCATCAAGCAGTAACAATAACTGATCTCTCTCTCTCTCTCTCTCTCTCTCTCTCTCTATATATATATATATATATATATATATATATATATATATATATATATATATATATATGTACGTATATATATTTAGTCACTGTACATTAGCATAACTAAGGGGTGGGGTGCGGTAGGGGCTGGCCGCCCCGGACGGCACTTTCCATCTTGTTGTAGACTATTGTTGTTGACAATGTGTTTTTGTGGAGTCCATGGGCGGCAAACGGAAGGGCCGCCCGGGCGCGAAATTTTTTTTCGCACGGGAGTTCCGGAATCCAGTAATGAACTCATTTGCATACATCCAATCAAAGCTCACCTTGACCTTGTTGTCAAAATCAAGTGCTGAGGATGGAAGTGACCCAATAATTAATGGGCTAAACAAAGCTTTTCTTGCTTTACAACAAAGTTATGTTCAAAACAAAGAATTCCTTGGGGGACCAGTGAGAAAATTCACCAAGCAACTTCTGGAACTAACATCTGGAACACATACTGCGCTAGCTTCCGCGCTTCACTCCAGGAGAAAGATGGTTTGTGGTGACAGAAAGCGCCTTGGTGCTGGCAGACAGTTGAAGGATTGTTTGAAAAGTGTGAAAGGAAAGGTGCTGTTCAGCTCTCAGATTATGCCTAGACGCAAAGCCCAAAATAACATTCGTGAATATGTTAAAAACAACCAATCTCTTGGTAAAACACTCTACTAAGTAAACTCAAGACGAAGAACGGTGTTGTAAGTCGACCGACCGCCAAGTTATGCCTGATTTTAGAAGGGGACAAGTAATTAAACAGATTTACATCTATACCTATTATCGGACTTTGTTAGGGTCCCATATGGTAAAGATGTGGATGGGGAAAATGTGGGTAGAGGGTGATGTGCTAGCAATCCTCTCCCCTAACTGTATTACAAACAGTTAAACAGCACAAATAACTACGCAGAGGCAGCCATGGTTGAAACAAGAACAAGAACAACAAGCGTTATTAAAAGAGAAAAGAAGCATGGTCATTCCTTACCCATGTGACCTTATCTTATCGCCCGTCACTTGTTATGCGCTCATAAATTAGTTTGATAGTTAAGCTTTGATTGGCTGTATGTAAATGAGTTCATAACTGGGGTCCGGATTTCTCACGAGAAAAAAAAATTTCGCGCCCCGGGCGGTACACACTCTGGCTGCGCTAGTGACTGTGTATATATTTACTTATCTACCTAAATATGAAAATTTTAGCAACCCATCTCTGGCTGCGAAACTATGGCTAAGAAATTTTCTGTTAAATGGTGATTTGTTAAAGGGACTATATACTATTAAAGGCCATTCATTTCTTTTGTTAAACACTGCTTAACAGGTGGATGTGTCACATTATACGTACAAACACCCAATTATTTTTGTAAGTAGGATTATTATTGTTAAACTATGGACCAAGAATCACTTGACTGGTCTGTCAGTGAAGAACGAAATTCTCTATGTTAACTGATGCGAATTATTTTCTTACCAAATTTTTACTGAACTTAATTAGAAATCATTCATTTCTTTCTTTTTGTATCAGAGATTAAAATCTAATTATTTTAGTCTATTATGGTTGCTTTCATATGTCTATCTGTAGAATTAAGCATTGGAACAGTTAATTCATGGTGGTACAGTTTCTCCTCGAGGTTATCTGTAGTTTAGTTGTATTCGTTATTTTGTCCTTTCTCTATATTCTTTACATAAACCATCTTTTATTAGTTATTAACTACCTGCTTTCACCAATTTCCTTGTATGTTTACGCATATCGACACAAAAATCAATAGTTCTATTAGTAACAGGGAATCATTACTGCTATCACTACCACCAATAACTGAAGCAGTTGGAACACCACTAACCAGAAACAACATTCTTCGCTTCGTCAACACAGAAAATTCTTAATTTTTAATTGTTCTCGCTAAGTTACAAAGATACATATAGCAATATAAATGGCACTTCGTCGGTTACAACGACTAGTGTTCCAGTCGATCAACGGAACAGCCTGCTTTTAAAATTAATTTGCAAGATGCTGAACACTCCACAGACACGCGTACCTTTAATTATGTGAGATGTTTTCGTTATGGGTTGTTTAGGCCTAAATACCTGGATATCGGCTCCACAGACCTTTTCGTTCCAGCAGGTCGCATGACCTTGTGATTAGCCGAACTTGTTCGTACTGGCTGGTTTCTAGCCGTCTAATCGTGTTGGCGCAACAGTTCGTTTTTCTTACGCGGGAAGAAGCCTACTGATCTCTATAAGAACAATTCTCGACTGCTCTAGGTTTTTGGCACACACCACTGACCACACGCAACTCGTTTCTGACAATGATGTATCTGACACTAGCCACTCCAACAGACGCCTGCCTACATCATTGCTGTATGAACACCACACAATCAACAGACCAACGGCTGCCGCTATACACCACCAAACAGTACGTCAACTTTGTCTACAAGGTCAACAGTCCAGCGTAACCATGAAATCTCTCACATATATGGCAATCATTGTATTTTATAACAGAGGATAAATCATCGCTTGCCAGTTCATTTTCATCTCATGCCGCATATCATTTTCACATTTTCCTCATTTCCCATCCTCGTTATAGAAAAATTTATATGGCTGCAATGGCTCTCATCACGTGCATAGATAAGATCGACCTATTGCACAAAAATAACAACGGAATGTCCTTTTTTGATTACGAACAAAGCAAAACAGACTGCTTCTAATAGTAAGCACAAACAATGCTTCTCACAGTCAACGGGCAGTGTCATTACATTATTGTATAGATTTCTTCGCCGTAAGTCCTTCCACCTATCTACGTTCTGGGTTTAAATCTCGCATAGATCAAACTTGCCCTTCACGCTTTCGGCGTCGATAAATAAAGTACCAGTCTTGTACTGGAGTTGATTATTATCTTTCTGTCTGTCTGCTTCTCCTTCTCTCTCTCTCTCTGTAACTTGGATCAAAGTCTCCCGCTCTCACTCCCTCAAATATATATGCACCAACTACTACTCTTTTAACACCTTGAACCACCAGCATCTCTTCTGCCATACCCTATTCTGCATTGATGCAGGAGAAGAACGATGGGCTGATCTGTAGGCTGTTATTGTAGTTGTTGATTCTTCTCTTGCTGCTGTTGGTATGTCTCTTACAGAAGCTTCTGTTATGATTTGTCGGATGTAATTGCTGTGGCTACTGCTGATGTGTTGTTGGCTTTTGCAGTTTTGCTCTGATCACTGTGGTTATTGCTGCTTTCGAATATTATTTTCGAATGTTTTCTGAAAGTTCGTGGTACCTTCGTCATTCGAAATATTGGAGAATGTTGATATTATATCTATGATTTCAGGAGTTTCTATTTGTTGTTGGCATGATGTTTTTGTATGCCTGTAGTTGTTTTATTTTTACTCCTGTAACTGTTAATGTGGTTTTTGTGTTTAAAAGAGTCAGAATGTTGGTTGCACCAGTTGTAGGTGACACTCCTCTCCATCGCTGTCTCCACTATTGGGCAGAAGGCTGATGGGGTTTTGTTTTGCCACGAATGTAACATTTAAGTGAAGTCTATCCTCAGTCGTTTCAATCACGTCCTTCAAACAACTTCTTTAATCATAGCCACCAGTGGAAAACTGATTCTAGGCGTCAAACTTACCAAAGAGCGATCTTTTAACAAGGTCCACAACTATGCATCATATTTAGGCCGATAATACAGAGCATAAATTTGAGGGTTGTGTAGCCGACCATCAGAAAATGTATATGCCCAACCTTTGCCGAAACCTACCACAACATGACAGATTAAATTATAGATGCAAGCAACGTTAGAGTTATAACATGTTTTAATACATCAACCTTTTATATATATATATTTCAGTTAAAAGCTTTCATCTATTAAAGCAGTAGTTCTCAGCCTTTTCCCGGTCATCGTCCCTAAAAGCTTTTTCTGACGTAAGCTAATTGATAATCGCCCACCAAAAAAATGATAACAAATATTTATATTATGTAATTACGACTAATCAACACTAAAAAATTTTGTACATGAATTAGCAAAGGAAAAACGAATTAAAATAAAGCTTTATTCTAAATTTGAATGTAGAAAAGGACTAACTAGTGTGAGCCCTGAGATTGGTGATGTTCCGCTAAAAATTCAATGTTAGGCTTAATGCTATTCAAATAGATACGAATATCTCCACGTGAAATAATGTCAATTCTGATTCTTCCCTTCCGCAAAATGTAATTGACAATACTAAATTCAGTTTCGACAAGATATGATGTCGGGAAACACAAAAGAGTGGCCACAAATTTGGATGTAGTGATTTTACAGTGTCTGATTGCCAACATTCAGACAATCGTTCTTTTTTGAACTAAATTTGAAATTCATCATTACATTTCATCTCGATGACTTCCTCCAAGATATTTTCGTGTGCACTGTGAGGATCACAATCGAATGGGTCAATCATCCATGGCTAAGAAGTGAAGTTAAATGAATCAACAAATCTGGTTTCTAAATCATTTTTCAAGGCAGACAGATGGTCGCAATAAATACGAATGTCATTTTCACATAAGTCGATTTCCGCTTATTCGAGCATATTATGAAACTGTCTTAGTTTTAAATTAACTTGAAAAAGATTGAGTTTTTCAACAAAAGCTCTCATCACCCGTTTACAGTCTATCAACGTTATCCTTTTTCTCTGCAGCAGAAGAGAGACCCACTTCAGCTTACGGGAAATCCAACTAAGATAGTGTATGTTCTTTTGAGCTTGAATTTCGGCGGCTAAGTCTGAGTGTCCTTCTGTTTGTAAGGATACAACTATTGTATCAAATAAGTTTACAAATCTTTCCAATCAGTTGCCTTTGGATAGCAAATGGTCATCGGTATACAAAAGAAGCCTTATATATTGTTCGTCAGCATAGACACAAAATTTTCGAAAAGACAGCCACATTTACTGTTAGATTTAATTTTGTTTATTGATTTTGTAAAAATGTTCAATGACTGATTTACATTTTTGGCCACGAGGTTATGCCTGTGTAGCACACAGTGTATAACTAGAATTTGGGAGCACAACTTTTTAAAATGAGAGATAAATCGTTTGTGTCTCCCAACTATAGACATTACACCATCAGTAGCACATGAAACAAAATTTTCATATGGAATTTCTTTTTCTTCAAAAAAACTTTTCACTGCAGAAAATATAGAAGCTCCCGTTGTGTCAGTCTCCAAAGGTTTTACAAATAATAAATCTTCTTGTAATGTACAGTTTCTATCAATATATCATACATATCATCCCATTAAAAGGGCCTTATTGTCAATAACTGTGCTTTCGTCAGTTGGAATAGAAAAAATCGTTGTTTTCAATCTTTGAATTAGAATGTCTTCGATATGATCTGACATTTCATCAATTCTCCTACGGATAAAATCATTACTTAAAGGTAGAGCTTTAATGATAGATGAAGGATCTTGATTCATAACTTCTGATATTACTGTTTCTGCTGCAGGCACAATAAACTCTTCAGCTACCGTATGTACAATTTTGTAGGAAGTAATTAGTCCACCGTCATTAATTTTTGTCTGTTTCTTAAATAATGATTTAACTGTACTCCGATTTTCAAAATCAGTTTTCAATCCCTCAAAATATTTGATAGGCTTACCGACTTTTTCGGGATGTTTTCTTCTCATGTCGTCAGAGAGTCGAGAAGGTGTCATGGCTTCATTAGACAAAGACTCATGACACACGATATAAAAGAGCTGCTTTGGTCTGTAGAGTTCTTGATAAAACCATATTGTAAGTACTCATCGATATGTTGTCGACGCTTCTTTTTCGCCGAGCCTGCCATAAAAAGTGGGTGAGAATGAATGCAAATTAGTAAACACTAAACTATTATATCTGCGTCCGACGGTTAAGAGAAAGAACTTCAAATCCAGGTGAGCGCCGTGTATTCAATGAATCACGTAGTCCAGCGACCAGTGTCATAGTAACAAGGGTAAGAAATTCAGTGATGAATGAGTCATTATAAATCGATGAAGTAAATCCTGGAAGATAACGCACTTATTGAGGCACATGGTTACTGTATTTGAATTAAGAAAAAGA
Source organism: Octopus bimaculoides (assembly GCF_046866305.1). NCBI lineage: Eukaryota > Metazoa > Mollusca > Cephalopoda > Octopoda > Octopodidae > Octopus > Octopus bimaculoides. The sequence continues at coordinate 26,486,253 of NC_142946.1, forward strand.
GTTGGTTTTACAGCTTGACCGCAGTTATTGAGAAGAGCCCTCGTCATGATGCACCGGATGCGTGATTGCCTGTTGTGAGTACAGTCGCCGATCGAAGACTGCATTCATCGCCCCTCGAAATTTGATTTTCGCCCCCAAGAGGGCGATTCACCCCTGGTTGAGAACCACTGTATTAAATTATCTCAAATATAATGGCTTTGTACTTTCTGAATTATTTAGAATTTCTTTTAGTGTCAACATATTTCGCTTTTTATCTACTAAATCTTCAGGTATTACACATTTTTCTATAGCCGTATTATTTGCATGTATGTCCACCAAATGCTTAGTATTGCCAGTCCTGTTATTATTGTTTATATTATTTCTATTTCCCCTCTTCCATATCAACTTCATTTCTTTTCATACAGTTTATGTTGTTTTTATTTAAATTTTCACGCTACACAATGTCTTCATTCACTTTTTCTTCAATACCCATCATCTCCTCATTGATTTTCTTCTGTACACTCTCTATTTCAACTGGTGTTAGCAAACCTCTTCTTCGGATCATGCGTTCTTAGTTCATTAATTTATTTTCTGTCAACTCAAAGTACCTTTGTTTTTCCGGTTTGTGAGCATTCTACAACTAACACCTATACCTTCATTTCTAGCTGTCTAATAGCATTCTATCAAAACTGTTTAATCCACCTTCCCTTCGTCGAGCAATTGATGATTGTTGAATGAATGTTCTAGCACAACATACTTGTTGAATGCAACAGTTTCACCAAAGGTTCTATTCCTGTTTGCATCGCTAATGTAAGAAAAAAAAAAAGAAACGCCGAGCGGGAAAACTCCGGTCAAAGCGAGGCGAACGGCGCCGGTGCGAATGTGTGCAAGACCACGAGATCATTCCTGGGAGGAGAAAATCATCCGCCATGTTGAAAATGGAAGTAAGAAATATTTAACCACTACACGATGGTGCTACAATGAACATACATATCTTGTACACTCTACAAACAATTATAACGTCATTTTCTTTTTTAAACTGGCGTGTTAGACAGTTGCGTGTTGTTCCCTCCTAAATTTTTTTCTTGAAGAATATTTCGGAATGTAATATTCCAACGTCTGGGTCACCAACTTAACAAGAGGTAAATTAAGAGTTGGGCCTTACCAGTTTAGGAAGTATATTTAGATGTGTGCACGTAAGAAGGTTTGAAACGTATAAATGCATGTTTTACATGAAGGTAACGATAAAAATCAGAAGGTAATGCTTTTGGTTAACAAACATAATTTATTCCTTGCTCACACATGAAGTAGCTGGCACAGCAGAGATAAGCGTACAAGACAACAGGGTGTAGGAGACATAAGTTAATTCCTTAATGCACATCAAGGTAGTTAGCTCCGGTACTTGGCTGCAAATCTAAAATATCCAATAAGTTTTGAAGTGGTAGTGAGGCGAGGTAGAAATCCCATAGCGTGTCGAGCTAGACGAGCCATAAACTCGTCGATTGATTAGTGTCTACATTTGAATGGGATAAAGCAAAGCAGCGACGAAAGGGAATCAGACATTCAGACAGCGACTGGATAAAACGCTTTTGAAAAGCGCGCGCTATTACTCCGGGCGGAAGTCGTCATGTGTATTCCTCCGCCGCTAACTTTTAAAGAGCGGAGAAACGCTGAGGCGAAGTAATTCGACTGCCCTGCTAATGCTACACTTCCATTCTCAATTTTTTAATGAGATAGACATAAGTGATATTTAAAATACGTAATTTATGTGATCTAGCCTATGTTAGTGGAGTAATATTAGAACTTTGTTAAAACGTGTACAATTACCTGTTGAAAACTACTGTTTCGGAAAGATCTGGATTTAGAGGTAAACACGGTCTTTCTAAACACGGTCTTTCTAAATTATCGACACCAAAAGGTTGAAAAGCAAAGTCAACCTGGGTGGAATTTGAACTTAGAACGTAAAGGCAGACGAAATGTCGCTAAGCTTTTTGTCTAGCGTACTAACGATTCTTTCAGATCGCCAAACAACAGCAACAACAATAATAATCATAGTTTGTATTTCTCTTAGAATTAAAAACATTTAAGGAAAAAGAGAAAGTTACACTCTAACTCCGTTAAGTAGAAGGCATGTTCTTACTTTCCGCTATCATCTACAGGCAGTGAACAAGATTTTTATTGAAATGTCAACAAGTTTTAGCTTTTGAAGAGGGAAAGAACGGTGGAAAGCATCATGACAGACTTGGTAGCAACAACGCTAAAGCTGTCGAGTCTCGACTGTTTTGGTTGTCAAGGCAAAATTAGATAAATAAATTAATAAAGACCTATTCCAAAGGTCTTTCGTTGAAATCTGTTAAACATGTGTAGGTGTTTAACACCGATTCAACACCGATGAAACCATGGTGCAGCACAGCAATGAAGCTGAAAGACACACTGGTATAAACAACAATAATAACGTTAAGTACAAAAAAAAACAACCCAACAATGATAGCAAAACCACCCTTCTCCACTCTTCCCCTCACCCATCCCACTGCCAGTTAGCAGCACTAACTATCAAGAACAGTGGCATCTAAATTTTAAAAAAATGTAAAATAATGCAATGAAACTAAAAAAAAAAAAATAATAATGTCAACATCGACCATACCAAAACCAGAAAAGTAGAAAAGTTTAGAATATCAACAAAATAGTCAAACGAAGTATTTTAGACCATTATCCTCAACAATCACTACAGAAAACATTAACAACGATAACAACAAGAATAAAGAAGGAAATAATAAAAGCTAAAACAAATTGTAACACCAGAAATAACTGCAAAAAATGAACACATGAAGTGAGGTGAGACCGGTAGCAGTTCTGTCACTTACATAAACAGTAAAATGAGAAAGCTGCAAACCTTCTTTTGTGCTGGCAGAAAAAACCCCCAAAAGTGCGTGGAGTACCATTCCGCTGCGACGAAAAAGCAAACAAGTACTCGACTACCCGTGAGGAATTTAGTTTAATTCCTACTTATATGGGCTATCAATGGTGCAGCGAAGTTGTCACCAAACATGAACATGGAGTGGGCTCCATCGTTAACAAAATCCAAGAAAGTTCAGTCATCAGCTGTACACCAATATCCAGCAGGCTCATCACCATACATGTGAATGCAAGACCACAGAATATTACTATTGTATAAGTCTAGGTGCAAACGCTTGAATATGATGATAATGTCGTTGAGGAATTCTATGAGAACCTGGATTAAATCACCAAGGCAGCTCCTCAAAAAATGTCCTCCTTGTCCTAGGAGGCAAGTCAGCAATGCAATGCCGTGAATGGGAAGGTTAGGAAGAAAATGAGGGAAGCCAAAGAGGAATGGATAGCAGACCAATGCAAAATAATTGAAACTGGGATAAAGAAGGGCAACCAAAAGGTTGCTTATGAAAGCCCCAAAATCCTAATGAAAACAAATAAATACACCCCCACTATCACTGAGGTCAAAAAAACTTTGCTCCTTACAGATGAGAATGATGTCAGGAAAAGATGTTCTGAGTACTGCAAAGATCTTTACAACCACGAATTCAAACATGACAACGGCAGCTTGGACGATTCCAACAACAATAACAGAGAATTTAGTGATAGTGCAATTCTCCAGAAAGAAGTCAAAGAGGCAGTGTGCATGCTCAACGATTGGAAATTTCCAGGAGTAGATATCATTCTATCAGAGTTCCTAAATCATGGTGGGCTAAAGCTTAGCAAGGTACTAACAGTTACCCGTGAGAAGATATGGGAGACGAAACAGTGGCCAAAGAAATGGACCCAATCACTGATGATATCCGTTCCCAAGAAAGGTAACTCAACACTCTGCTAGAATTATAGAATAATCAGCCTAATTAGACATCTCAGCAAAGTGTTGCTAAGAGTTCTGCAAAACAGACTTAAAGAGAAGGCAGAAAAATTCCTTGCAGAAGAACAGGCAGGATTTAGGCCTCAAAGCGTACTGTGGAGAAGATACTTAACATCAGACTGTTTACTGAAAAACATCTGCAACATTAGTATGAAGACCATCACAATTTCATCGACTTCAAAAAAACCCTTGACCGTATTTAGCACGATGGGTTGTGGCAGGTAATGAAGAATTACAACTTCGAACAACAACCTCATCGAAGTAATCCAAGCATTGTATGAAAACTCAAGAAGTGCAGTTCTTCTGAACAACACCGGATAATTCTTCAGAACAATAGTGGGTGTTCAACAAGGACGTCTCCTTTTTCCAGTGCTTTTCAACATCCTCCCGGAGAGCATCATGCAGGAGACACTTGAAAACCGCCATCCCTCTGTTTCCACTAAAGGATAGCCCATTTTCAACTTGCACTTTGCTGATGATATTGACTAGTTAGGAGACAGTGAAGCATAACTACTGGAGCTTACCATCATACTGGTAAAAATATCAGGAACATACGGGATGGAGGTCATCTCAGAAAAGATCAAGATCCTGGGTAATAATTACAATCAAAACACAGCAATCAATATCATGTTAAACTGAGAGAGACTTGATGAAGTGGACACCTTCCAGTATCTACGATCCACTTTAACCGAGGAGGGCAGATTTCAAAAAGAGTTAACAGCAAGCCTCAGTTTAGTCTCTGCTGCCATAATGAAGCTGAACAATATAAGGAAAAATCAATTCCATTTGTTTTCCAACAAGACTCAGAGTGTACAAGACCCTAGTGACTTCAATCCTTCTGTATGTGTGTGAGAGCTGGACTCTTACAGCTGACATGGAGTGAAGAACTCAGGCATTTAAGCACAAGTGCTTCAAAAGGCTAGCACAAAACGAAGAGCTTTGTCCGGCTGGAAAGCAGGAACCACTCCATATGTAGGTAAAAAGATGAAAGTTTGCCTGGTACGGTCGTGTATTTCGCCACAACTCACTGTCGAAAACCATCCTTCAGGGAACAGTTGAGGGAGTGCGAAAGAGAGGCAGACAGAAAATTCTGGTTTTACAGCATCAAGGACTATGAAGGCGCCAGGAGTTGTACCCCCAAAATTAGTTGTTTCAGTTAAGGGATCTTGATCATCTTGATCATGATGGGCCATCGCTTAACAAACAGGATAAATCATAACATGCTACTAACCATGGATCAGTGAATTTTGGTTGAATGGTAGAAAACATGGGCTGGGACAGCCTTCCGTTCATGAGAAATGGTTGGAGATGCAGATGCTAAATATACTTGAAAAGTTCGTGCATATTGGAGTATACAAAATACAATGGGAAAGTAGTTCACAAACACCTTTCTGTCCCATTGTGAAGCAACTAGAAGACCAAATGACGCTGTTATCAACGTTAGTAACAGTGCAACAACAAACTAAATATAACAACAACGACAGTCAGGTTCGTACTTTTTTCACACCTAGTACTCCATGGCAAGTGCTGTTCTCTCTTTCATGTTCAACACAGACGAATCTATCGTGTCTATGTCTATATTCAGATTGGGTAAGGGCAAGACAACCAGAGGCAATGTGGTCAACCGTCTCATTGTATAGTCTGTACTTGACATTAACATCTTTTAAGTATTTTGTATTTGAGAATGGGTTTTGTTCTCATGTAGCTACATTCAAATCTTAGGCTTCAGCTTTTAACCCAAAGCTTTTGAGTTATTGTTAGCCTTCACCGTGGAATTGTTTTTCTCCCTGTCGAGCTATGCGGAGTATTAAACATGGACTGGTTTTTCCATCTTTGGAAATGCATTTTTTCTTTTGGAAATCCATTTCAATTTTGTGCTTTATTTAAGGTTTAAATTTGTTTTGTTCTTATCTAAAGCTGTTGTTTCAGTGTAATTAGTTTCATGTTTGTACTTTGTTGCTTCTTTATGTCTACAGGAAAGTTTTTGCTCTTGTATGTTTCCTTATTACATTTATCACTTTCCTTTGCTTGCTTCTAGGCTGTCTAAGTATTTTCTAGTTCTTCTGGTGTTATTTTGCTTTCTAGTTGTATCAGGTTACGCTTTCGTTGTATGCAGAGAAAGCATTTATTATTTATGTCAACAATTGGATGGTTGCGTAAGAATGCTGTCAGTAGTTTCTCGCTTTTCTGTCTTAGCTTTTCAATTGACTTTATTCCCAGGTTATCATGTTGAAGTTGTAATTTATAGCTGTAATGGCTAGCATATTTATTCTTACTCTCTTATTTCTGGCATTGAACTCTGTCTAAAATATTAGCTTGACTTTCCTGAAATACTATTTTCTAATTTTCTCCACTCCTCTATATTTTATTTTATCAAATTCGTCTTGTTCTAGTCATTTATATAGTTGGTTCTGTCTAATCCTCTGATTTCGTTACCTATACCTAATTAAGTATTCTCAGTTCTAATTAATTTACCTTTTCTTAAAGTCGCTTTGGCACATTTCTCTAATCCTATAATCATTCATATGCTTTGGCTGAAATTATACACAACTTGTATTAGGTTTTCTAGTTTGTATTATCCTTTGTAAATATCTTCAAGTTATCCATATAGAAATAATTTAGTTTGTCTGTATCATCTGTAACCACAGAGGTTTCGTTCAATAGTTTCTTAATGGAGTCAGTGGTGAGTGAAAATGTAGGCAGCTAATTTGTTTCCTTGGATACTTCCTCTTCTTATGAATAGGACTGGTCTTAATTGTCTCCTCTTTGCTTCGTAACGATATTGTTTTCCTCTGTGTCTTGGAATAAATGATGTATGTAGTTAATGTTGGAGCTGTTTTGTGTAACTGGACTGTAACCATTATCTATTTGGTAAAACACCACCGCATTACTTTCTCAGCATTAAAGGGACAATGCACTAGCGTTTATAAAGGAAATCAATCAAAATGCTCGTAAACTTCATTTCATTCGCCACCTCACACCAATTTTAAACTAAAGAACAGAGATAATTTCAAGCTGTCGATATATACCAAAGTCTCTCATCATACACTGTAAGAAGTACGATGATGTGCAATTAGTATCAGAGACTACATAGGCTTCTTAAAGCATTAAGTGCTATTTAAACAATTCAACCGTTACCAGACATCTTTTGAGAATGATTACAGTCGACCACAGTGTCGGTTGCACGAAACATTTCGGTCCAGATATCTACAAACTTTGTTTTCCATATAATAAATATAATGAAGATTTTAGACATTTTGAACACTGGTCTACTTAATAATTTTGTTTTTGTATGTAAAATATAAATTTCGATAAATCTAAATTTTACTCATTACCTTCTTAGTATTACACCCAAACACCCACCCAACACACACACACACACACACACACACACACACACACACACACACACACACACACACACACACACACACACACACACACACACAACTATTTGGTTGTTTCACATGAAATGTTGCATTTTTAATTACTTGTTATTTCAGTCATTTAAAAACTCAATTATGCATATCTTGCATTTAATCTTGACTCTTTTTCTTTCCTAACAATATTGGTATCCAAAATTCGTACCCACAGACCTTATGAAAATGATAACAACCAAACTATGTTGAGTGATTTTCTTATATAAGTACAAAGTGGGTCACTCTGCCGCAGAAGCTCTAAGGGATATCAAGCGGGTCTTTGGTAATGATTTTGTTGACATCAGAACTGTTCATAGATGGTTCCAAAGATCTCGTTCAGGAGATGATAGCATTGAAAATAAACCAAGGGGTAGGCCAAATCAGTTATTCAGCATGATGGATTAAATGCTTTGGTTGAACAAAATCCGAGAACAAAGGTTTGAAAACTTTCATCAGAACTCCAAACATCTCGCACAACTGTTTTTGGTCACCTGTAAAAAATTGGAAAAGTCAAGAAAACGGATAGATTTGTTCGACGTCAACTGAACGAGATTAAAAAAAAAAAACAGACGCCTCGAAGTGTGCTCCTTATTGCTTGAAAAATGGATACTCTTTGACAACAGCAGGAGAACAGGACAGTGATTAGATGCAGGAGAGTTACCTAAACACTACCCAAACCCACCATTGCACCCTAAAAAGTTAGTGGTCTGCGAAGGGAGTTATTCATTATTCATTTTTGCAACAAGGAAAAACGGTAACAGCGACATCGTATTGCCAGGAAATTGATTGTATGCATGAGAATTTGAAAAAAAGAAACCTAAACTAGTGAATAGAGATGGCCCAGTTTTGGTCCACGACAATGCACGTCCTCATACTCCTAAAGCTACGGTCCAAAAGCTGCAAAGCCTGAATTATGAGATTTTGTAATATCCTCCCCATTCCCCCGATATCTCTCCTACTGATCATCACTTATTTAAGCATTTTGAGCTTTTCATAAGCAATAAAACGTTCTTAAATAGAGAAGAGGAAATTGAAGCATTCGAACAGATTATCACAGCAAAAGACGAATTGTTTTAAAGATGGAATATATATGACTTAGAGAAACGTTGGATAAACGTCAAAAATGAACATGGATCATACTTTGATTAAATAAATTAGTCTTCTAACACTTCTGAAACATTTTATTGTTACCTTTCAAATACAACATTTCATGTGAAACAACCTAATATATATAGCTATGGAAATCAAGATTTTCCGATATGCCGAATCGCAACATTCCGTGCTGTTGTCATATCACTCTGTGTTATCATCGATTCTGTGAGAGGCTTAAAGAATATTCAGTCTCATTGCAACACTTAAATATGAAATCCTTATTTATTATTAAAGGTGTCGTAGCATGTAATAAGCTCCCAGCAAGTAGCAATCTGCCAACTACTTTCGATTTATTTTAATATAATTTAGGTCATTAATGCATTTGACGAATGCATGGCCAACACACAGTGTTATTTCCCTCCTCTATAATTCTCAATTCATGTACACAGTCAAAATAAAAATCCTTGGTCATGAGGGAAGTGATGTAAACTTTAGATGCCGACAGAAATAACATATTTAATTTGGTCATCACAATCTCCTGCGATCGATTTTACTTTTCATCCTTATGGTCAATTTACATTTCATTTACCTGATCATTCAACTATGTACTGTAATACATCAAGACCAGTTAAACTGCCTTTGGCTCCTTCGAAAAGAATGTGTGTTGAATAAAGAAATTATCATGATACATCTTCTCAAATAGCTTAACTATATCACTGCTATATATATATTAGGATGGAGTATTATCAGCGTAAATACTTTCTGTCTGCTAATTTTTTGTCTCTCTCCCCACCACACACACACACACGCACGCGCGCGCACGCACGCACGCACGCGCACACACACACACGCACGCGCGCACACACACACACACACTCACATACCTGTTCTCTTACAGCTTAACTTATTCGACAAAAAATCAACAGTAGCTGTCCATCCTCCTCTGCTGAAAGTAGGTGGAATTATATCCGGGAAGCTTTGTATACCACATCAATAGATACTTTCACGATGAGTGAAAGGCATAACCCAGATTGGTTCAGTGCTGGGCTCTCAGAGCTGGAACCAGTTATCAAAGCAAAGCGCGCAGCTTTGATGTAATACAAGAGTGATTCTTCTACAAAGACACTCGAAGAACTCAGAAAGGCAAGAAGTGAAACCCAACTGACTGCCAGACGCTGTGCAAATAGGTATTGGCAGGAAATCTGTCAGAGTAACCAGTCAGCTGCTGACAGTGGTGACACCCGTGGGATGTATGCCGGTTTGAAGAAGGCCCTCAGTCCATCCGTAACCAAGTCAGCCCCTCTGAAATCAACTACTGGAGATCTCATCAAAGACCAAAGCAAGCAAATGGATAGATGGGTGGAGTACTATCATGATCTCTACTCACGGGAGACCACAGTCGCTGAAGCTGCAATCTAAGGTATCAAGATCTTGCCAGCCATGTGCGAACTTGATAGTCTACCGTCCATAGCAGACCTCACCAAGGCTATTGACACCCTAGCCAGTGGCAAACTCCGGGAAAAGACGGCATCCTCTCAGAGATCATCAAAGCCGGCAAAAACACCACCCTGCTTCAGCACCTTCATGAGCTTCTGTGTTTCTGAGTGAGTTTTGGGAAGAGGGTACAGTCCCTCAGGATACGCGGGATGCTAACATCATCACGCTTTACAAAAACAAAGGCAAAACTGGATAGCCTAGTCCAGTCTGTGCGGATTTTCTGCAATGATATTAAGATAGAGTTTGGACTATCAAAATTGCTATGATGGTGATGAGACGAGAAAAGCTTTTCAGAACAGAAGGCATATGGTTGTCAAGTGGTGAAATGATGAAGGCAATTCAACCTCAATCCAGCTATAAATATCTGGGAATACTTGAGGCAGATGGAATCAAACACCACGACATGAAAGAAAAGCCAAAAAGAGAGTACCTGCGGCGAGTGAGAATAACATGGGCTTCAAAGTTAAAAGCCAGAAACATAATTTCGGCAATAAACTCGTGCGCAGTCGCAGTAGTTAGGTATGGTGCTGGGATCCTGAAGTGGACAGAGGGCAAACTAAAGGAGATAGACAGGAAGTCAAGAAAGCTTCTAACGCTGCATGGAGCCCATCATCTACGTGCGGACACTGATCGCCTATACATGAAGAGAGCAAATTGAGGAAGGGAACTGATAAGTGTGGAAGACTGCGTGCGTATAGAAATCGAGAGCTTAATGAGATACCTAGCGCAAAGTAAAGAAACCTTTTTAGTGACAGTTAGGAACGAGGGAGTATTGCAAGTAGAGAAGAAAGGAAAAACAAAGGAAGAAGTGCAAAAAGAACACGAAAAAGAATTACGCAAGAAGGGACTACACAATCAATTCTATGGAGCCACAACAGAAGTTGTTGGAACAAATAGGTGGGATTGGCTGATGAAAGGAACACTAAAAAAAGAAAAAAGAGATCGAGAGCACTATACTGGCAGCGCAAGACCAAGCTCTGGCTACGAACTGGAGGGTCAACTGGAGGGTCTCCGCTGCGCCGCATCTGGAATAGAGTGGATGAAACCCTTGCCCATATCACGAATGAATGCTCTAGACTTGCCCAAAACCACAAGTTGTGGAGACACGACCAAGTAGAGAAAGTGTCACATTGGAAACCGTGCGAAAAGTGGGGGCTAGAGAGAGGCAAAATGTGGTATGAGAACAAACCACAAAGAGTGGCGGAGTCGGAGCTCCAACAAAACTTGTAATAATGAGAAAATAGTAACAGTAATAGTAATGATAATAATAATAATAATAATAATAATAATAATAATCCTTTCTACTATAGGCACAAGGCCTGATATTTGGTGGGAGGGGACTAGTCGATTGCGTCGGTCCCAGTGTTTCACTGATACTTAATTTATCAAACCTGAAAGGATGAAAGGCAAAGTCGAAGCGGAATTTGAACTCAGAACGTAGCGACGGGCGAAATACCGCTAAGCTTTTCGTCCAGCGTGCTAACGATTCTGCCAGCTCGCAGCCTTCAATAACAATAATAATAATAATAATAATAATAATAATAATAATAATAATAATAATAATAATAATAAAAAATAAAGAAAGAGTACTATAGACGAGTTAGATCAATACTAAAAACAGAGCTCAATGCTAAAAACAAGATAATGGGTATCAACACTTTAGCTGTCCCAGTTATAAGCCACAGCTACAACATCCTTAACTGGACACTAAACGAACTATGTAAAATAGACAGGAAAACAAGAAAAATAATGACAGGATATAGGATGCACCACCCAAAATCTGACATAGAAAGGCTATATATACAACGCACAGAAGGTGGCAGGGGTCTTATACAGCTAGAAAACTATTATAAAATAACCACCATAGGACTGCAAAAATACCTACTCCAGAAGCAAGGGAAACTAATACAAATAGCCACAAAACACGAGCAAAACAAAAAACTGTTTTCAGTATTTAAGGAAGCTGACAAATACAAACAAGAAATCAAGAAGAAGAAGAAACAAGAAATCAAGAAGAAGAAGAAACAACAAAAGCTATAAAACAAATGAAATCCAAACTAAAACTAGAACAGCAACGGACCATGATAAAACGATAGCAAGAAAAGCCCCTACATGGTAAATACTGGGCTAAACTAAATGCGAAAGAAATAGACAGAGAAAAATCCCAGCAATGGCTGAGAAGCTCAGGACTCAAAGCAGAGACTGAAGGATTTTTAATTGCTGCACAAGACCAGAGCCTCCCCACCAGAAATGACCAAAAACACATAATGAAAAGAAATATAACAAGTAACTGTAGAATATGTGGATATTGACAAGAAACAATAAATCATATTATCTCTGGCTGCCCAGTCCTGGCTAAGAAGGAATATATTCACAGACACGACAGAGCTGGGACCTATATACACTGGAAGCTATGCCAACACTATGAAATAACAACAGAAAAAAGATGGTATAAACACACGCCAGAAAAGGTCACAAAAAACGAGAAAGCAACCATACTCTGGGATATGCCAATACACACAGATAGAGAAATTAAGGCAAATAGACCAGATATAGTTGTCAAAGATCATGAAGAAAAAAAATACTTTCTAATTGATGTATCAATACCAGCAGATGACAACGTTTCTCTAAAAGAAATGGAAAAACTTTCAAAATACAAAGACCTGGAAATAGAGATAACTCGAATGTGGAATCTAAAAACAGAAACAATTCCTATCATAGTAGGCGCCTTAGGTATAATAAAAAAATATTCAGACAAATACATAACAAAAATACCAGGACTTACAAATATATATAACATACAGAAAATTGCACTACTGGGTACTGCACACATTCTACGCAAAACACTTTCAATACAGTAAACATAAGAGCACCACAGCAAACCACAGCATATACCCAAGGCGCACAGAGCTGCGCTCGGTAGTGAAGTGAAAGCACGTTATAAAAATAAAACTACTGAACAATAATAATAATAATAATAATAATAATAATAATAATAATAATAATAATAATATATATATATGTATATATATATATATATATATATATATATATATATATATATATATACACACACAAACATACATGTATATATACATACATAGATATAGATTGAACGAGAGTCTTTAATTAAAATTGTTTCGACACAGTTTTACACTCGTAGTATATTGGTGAGATGATATAAATAACATACTATGTAATTCCTATCATCCATCAAAAGTGTAAGATGCGCTTCTTCAGGTGATTGTTTTAAATAAGACCTTCGTTGAATCATACTGTCATTTCACTCTATATGAGAATGAATACCTGAAGTTATTTTCAGCAATTTGCAGACAAAACTCAACCCACAAAAATAGTGAGAGACAAAATACAATTATAATTAAAATACAAAATACAGAAACGCAGAAACAGAGAAAAAAAAAAGTTGGTCAGGTTGACAATAAATTGCAATTCTACCTTCGTGGTCAGAATATAAGGAAGAATAGGCATAACAGAATGAAGAATAAAATTAAGCGTTTAGAGATAATAATGTGATAACGTGATGAAGACTGACCATTTCTGTACTTATCAACTGTTTGCTCGAAGGATTTAAATTAGCCCCTGCATTTCACAACAAAACATCTTTTTATTCTGATAGGATATAAATTTGTCCCAATAAACACACACAAATGGATTTGACTATGGAAAGTTAAGCGTTATAATCTGGAAAGTATCTTCGTCTTAGGCATTTGTTTACTTAAACCTTTTTATAAAATACAACTACTTCATGTTTGATATCTAATATCACTGCAATGGGAAACGTATCTCACAAAAAATTCTATGCCTCCATAGGTATTCACTCTGAATAGGATATTTCTCACGAGGCCATATATCCCCCATTTGTTTAAAGAGCAAGCTGTATGATCACTGCTGTTTGCAGTGATCATACGAATTCCAATTGTTCATAAAAGGATTAACTAACTTTAAGAGATCTGTATAATTTTCATTTGTTTTTACTACTCTCACTTGCAGTACCTTTAAGAAACAATTTATCGATGTAACTAATGCCTACCTAGTTATTGCTTCAAGGTAATTCTGTCATCTGAAAATGTAGCTGCAGTTTATTTTAAAGATTAATTTATTATTGATCATTAAGGGATACTACCATAATTTCATAAAATAAAAAATAATAAAATTTGTTTTTATACACATTGCAGTCAAAGCAATTCAGACCTCTTTAAAGGGTTAAAAACAACTTTTCATCATATAATCAAATCATATATATATTTCATATTAATGTTTCAGTATCAAACACATTTGTTGTCTTCTTTTCTCAATTATTATACGATTGATATTTAGTTAGCATTCCAATGGAACAGTATGAGATGAAATCAAGCAGGACGATTTATTTCTGCTGAATACTCGCAGCTACCGTTGGCAGTAATTATTGGAAGTAGAACTCTGTAATTAAACATTTGTTAAAATCAGGTTCTTTGATGGTTTTGTTAATAATTATACTTAATCTTACTTCTAATTATGGAAAAGCCAATATTGTGAACATTAAAGTTGCAGAATAAGAAAATGAAACGAAAATCACAACGGAATTGTTTCAATCAATGCTCTGGGTTTCTTTTTGTATTTGGTTTATTGGTTTATTTCTGCTATAAATTAACTAGATAATAATAATAATGATGATGATGATGATAATAATAATAATAATAATAATAATAATAATAATAATAATAATAATAATAGTTTCAAATTTTGGCACAAGGCCAGCAATTTCGAAGGATAGGGTAAGTCGATTTCATCGATCTCAGAGCTCAACTAGTACTTATTTTATCGCCCCGAATGTAATTTTTAGAGGAGAGGGGAGGTCAATTACATCGATTTGAGAAGTCAGCTGGTACTTATATTATCGATCCCGAAAAAATGCAAAGTCAACTTCAGCAGAATTTGAACTCAGAACGTAACGAGCCGGAAGAAATGGCGCTAAGCATTTTGTTCGACACACTAACGATTCTATCAGCCAACTCGCCACCGTTATAATAATAATAATAATAATAATAATAATAATAATAATAATAATAATAATAATAATGATGATGATGATAATAATAATAATAATAATAATAATAATAATAATAATAATAATAATAATAATGATAACAATAATAATAATAAGGTCGAAATGAAGGACTGCAAACGGTACCAAAAACTCGTGCATGAGCTGGATAGACTTTAAAAAAGTTTATGACATGTTGCCACATTCGTGGATTCTGGAAACACTGGAAATGTGTCGAGTAGCTGAGAATGTGCGTGCGTTAACCAAGAACAGCGTGCCTACTTGGAAAACTTTTATGTAACAATCAGCACTTAGCCGAGGTAAAAATCGAAAGAGGTATCTCCAGTGAGATTATTGTTCACTTTTGCTATTTGTTATAGCCTTGATTTCTCTTTCTGTAGTTCTACGCAAAGTCAACACTCACTAAGAGTTGAAGTAGAATGGACCTCATCTCATGGATGATTTAAAACTGTTCACAAAAGCAGAAACTGAAATAGATAGGCTGGTGGGACAGTACATCTGTGCAGCAAGGATATAAGAATGGAATTCAGGATCTCAAAGTGAGCAGTACTCACATTAATAAGGGAAAAAAGAGCAGATTGAAGGGACATAATATTGTCAAGCGGAGAGCGTATAGGAGACGTAGACGATGGTGAGTGCAAGCACCTCTGGATTCTGGACCTGGGAAATATCTTGCACAGAAAAATAAGAGACAAGGTTACCGCTGCATATTTGGAAGTGCCTCAAACTTCTCTTTAATTCAAACTCATTGCAAGGAACCTTGTAACTGCCATCAACAAATGAATTACTGCTGTAGTTCGCTATAATGCACCCATTCTGAAATGGAAACGAGTAAAAATTGAACAACTCGATCGCACTACCCAAAAGAGATGACAATGTATGGTGCCCTCCACCACAAGGCGAACATATTCTAGGTGTACATGGAGAGGGTTAAAGGTGAATGTGGCCTGATAAGCGTACGGGAGTGCATCGACAGTGAATGAAGAAACTTGACAGAGTATTTGGTAAACAGAAAACAAGACCTGCTACAGTATGCTGTTAATGAAGAAAGATTTATCAACAATGGAATTGAGAATGCTAATGAATTCCGATCACGAACAACCAACGAGAGAAAAGAAACTCTAACTCCGCATAGAATTACATGGTCAGTTCCACCGCGAAACTAACAACTTAGAAAACCAGGAAACATTATGGATAGGATTCAGGAAAGGTAAACTTAAAAAGAGGACTGAAAGCCTGATCCTCGCAGAACGTTAAATACAATGTGGTAAAAAAACATTGTATTGTTTCAGAAAATTGTGCTACTTCCAAATTTTTCAACATTGAAATTATTATTGTAAAAGAATGTGTGTGTGTGTGTGTGTGTGTAAGTGTATATATATATTTATTTATTTATTTATGTGTTTCAGCCAAGTGGCTGCGGTCATGCTGGTGCACCACCAAAGAAAATTCTTTAACACATCTTTAATAATTCGTTACTATTGTTTCCGTACCAATAATTTTATGCAATTTCCAAGTAAAAATTTACATAAAGTTTGCGGTTTTAGAAATTAGAGAGACACTTCATCAGACTTGCATCAAAGCTGTGCTGTCACATCATGCATCTTCCAACTATGCACTATATAGGAGAGTGGGAAGGATTATGGTTCTGTACACGCTGATCTTGGTACCCTTTTCCAGGTGTTTGTTGTTCCACACACGTTTGTACAGTTTGTCAAATGCGCTGGTTGCCTTTGCTAGTTTGTTGTCGATTTCCCTGTCGAACTTGGCATCTGACGTGATGGTGCACCCCACGTGGGTGAACAGATGGACTGTTTTTAGTTTAGTCATGCCAATGGTGGTGTGGACAGGGCGGTGTTTTTATTGAATTGCAGGTTGGTGGGGTATATCTTTCTTCTTCAATCTGACTTCTAACCCAAAGAGCTGAGCAACTTCAGCGAAGCAGGAAGTGATGCGCTACAAGGCTCTTTCTGTGTGGGCAACAATTGTTGGTAAAGATGGGGTGTTCGTGTGCCTGTAGTCATCGGAGATTAAACAGGCTGCCACCAACATGGTATCTGATGTAGACTCCGCCCTCATCAGCAAAATCTGCGGTCTGCTTGAGCATCATGTTGAAGATGAAAAGAGTCAGCCCCAGGATGCAACCTAGCTTCACTCTGTTGGTGATCGGGAAAGGCCTTGTGAAGTCACTGCCGAGTCTGATTTCACCACGCTAGTCTTCGAGCAGCTGGATGACCATGCTTAGGAACTTTGGAGAACTGTCGTGTCTCCAAGATCTGCGACATTCCTTTCCTACTCACTATGTCGAATGGTTTAGTCAGTCCAACAACGTTACATACAGCTCTGTTTTTGTCCCAGAACTTCTTTTGGAGCTACCTGAGAACAAACACCATGTCTTCTGTTGGCTCTGAAGCTGCACCGGCTCTCTGGAAAGTGTTCTTCAGCGATGGCGGTTACCAGACTATTCAGCAGAAAACTCTCGAGGATTTTTCTTGCAATGGGGAGCAGAATAATCCTCTGGTAATTGGAGTAGCATGACAATGCCCCTTTGTTCTTGTACAGGGTGATGGTAATTGCAGCGTGGAGATATTGGGGTAGTTTTGCCCTGCATCCAGCAACAGACAAAGAGCTCGTGGAGCTTTGTATGCAGCATCAGGCTCCTATGCTTCCAAATCTCTGGTGAGATTCCATCAACTCCTGCTGCTTTGAAACTCTTTAGCTGCTCTATGAATCTGGTGGTATTTTCAGTTGTGGGAAATTCTTCCAATTCCGCTTTTATTAGTACTTGAGAAATGCAGAGAATTGCTGATTCTTGGAGAGTGTGGTTAGCACTGAAGAGGACCTGGAAATATTCCGATCAACATTTTAGGATGGACGCCCTATCTGCAAAGAGTACCTGGCCGTCTGCACTCTGTAAAGGGCTATGGGTGTGACACGTAGGGCTACACACCGCCTTTAAGGTTTCGTAGTAGCCCCTGATGTCTCCGGTGTCTGCGTGCACTTGAGTTTCGTCAGCGAGGTTGGTTCACCACTCGTTCTGGATCTCTCGAAGCTTGCACTGGAAGTTACTGCATACACGATGGAATGCAACTTTCTTCTCAGGACAAGATGGCAGAGCTAAATTGATCTGATGCATGGATCTCTTCTTTACCAGTAATTACTGAATTTTCTCATAGTTTTCATCAAACCAACTTTTGTTTTCCTTTGAGCTGAATCCAAGGACTTCTGCAAATGTATGCAGAACAGCAATTTTGAGTTGTTCCGAAAGTGTTTCAGGAGAGGAATCTGTGGAGACATTTGCATCTTCAAGCTTCGACCGAAGGATTGCCTGGAAATTTGATTTCACTTCAGCTAACTGGAAACTGCCAACCTTTAACTTTTTCCTGAAGGTTCTTTTTTTCTTTGAATTTGGTTTAAAGTCGATTCGAGTTTGCAGAGAAAAAGACGATGGTCGGTGTGATATTCTGCACTGGGCATCACTCTGGTATGTAAGACGTCTTTCATGTCTCTCTGACACGCTAGAATATAATCAATGAGGTACCAGTGTTTGGATCGATGATGCATCCAGGTTGTTTTCAAACTGTTCTTCTTCCAGGAGATGGTGTTCATGATGACGGTTAATGGTCTGTGTAGAATTACAACAGTAGACGCCCAAATACTCCTTTCCAGGTTAGAGAATCTCGGCCCACTCTGGTGTTGAAATCACACAGGATTATGACCTTGTCGTCTGTAGGGCTGCTTTGTAGGAGACTGTTCTGACCAGAGTAAAACTTGTCCTTTTCTTCAGGATCTGCTTGAAGAGTTGGGAACTACACACTGAAGAGTGTGGAATATTGCTGATTACTCAGTAAGAAGCGAACAGGGATGATGCTGTCAGAATGACCTGTTGGTAGATTTTCAAACTTAGAAGTAATAATGCTTTTGATCATGAAGCACACACCTGAAAAGCATCTTTTTGCTATTGGTTTTCCTAACCAGTAGAGGGTGTATCCGGCGCTGTGCTCTAGTAGGCTGTCTTCCTCTGGATAGTGGACTTCATTGAGAGCAGCGATGTCAACATTCAGTCTTGACAGTTCGTGTGGAATTAGAGCGGAGTGACATTCTTGACAACTGCTGTCGGCTGTGTCAAGCATGGTTCTGATGTCTCACCAGGTGGGTGTGTACCTTTTTAATCTTTGTTGTTCGACCGCATGAGAAGATGTCCGTTGACCGCGGTTTGCCAACTGGGGGCGTAGGAGACGAGCTTTGTTTAAACCACCTTTTCTAGACCCCTCTCCACAGGGAGCAAGTAGTGCTGTCACTAGAGAAGGCTGCTTTGTCATTCAGAGTGTGCCGAACGATGTTGTTGTCCCTGGATCAACATCAGACGACCAATATCCTGAACCACCTGCATGCAGAGCTGGGATTGCGGCTTCCAGTATAATTTTCCACCTGCCGTTTACGCCCCTTTCCCAAAACTACAAGGCTTGGAATGACTGGTGGTTGCGGACGTGTTCTTCGAGCCTGCGCAGTGGAGTATTTTTTAGGTGAAGTGCAGTGTACACTGAACTGGCCCCACTATTTACACCCATAGTGTGAAGGTCCATCTTCCATGGCTCAGTAAGCTGGGACGGTGACAGCGAAGGGTGTAGATTTTAAATGAGAATTTACTTCTACCCTTTAGCTCAAAAGCCTTTGTCTGAGGTACGGGGGCAGGCACCCAGGCTAGGGATGGGGTGGCTACTTGATGCCACAAGACATCGACCCAAGGTGTTGGTACGTCGAGTCTGTCCAGTATGCTTTGACACTAAGACTATTTAACGCATAGATGCGATCCTGACAGGTACTGCTGCCCCGGGTCAGAGCGGACTTGGGAGTAATGGCTACTAAAGCGTAACTCTATACCCACCAGAACCCCAGAACTCACGAACTGGAGCCACACCACCGGATGAAATTTAGTGTTATACTCAGGACATACACACACACACATATAAAAATCCAGAATCAGCAAGTTATATCCCGTCGCTGTCCTCCAGTGGGTATAATTTGTCATCCAAGAGTAAATTTACTCCAGCTTGTGAATCCCTGCTCTAACCAACGGTTATATTCATGCAATCCTGCTCAAATTTACACATGGTAAAAGTCATTACACTCACTCCTATGCCCCGATATCTACTGCTTCTTTCTATGAAAGTAAGCTGATTCTATTTTACTAGTCTGAAGTAACAAACTATTAGATGTCCCATTACTTACACTTTTAAAAGTGAGACAGAAATATTTAGTCTTAAGCAAGCATATCGCAGCTGCAATGATGGGATAAATAGTCAATACTGATTTTTCATCATCTAACTAATGAACACAAATTGAAGTATTAAACTGAAAAGTTCATTTTTAAAGTAGTTACTTTTTTTCCGCATTGTAAATATGTGATTTCAGATGACCATGGTGAATGTAATGTGAGAAATCAATATATAATAATTTGAATTTATCATATTTTTAAACGAAAGAAAATAAGAAGTCATGATAATGATGCCTTTGTTAAAGATATCAATGAAAGGGAAACCAGTTCGACTGGAAATTGGATCAAGGCGAAATTTGCTGAAAGGCTCTGTGTTCTCCAGCACTCTTAACACTTCATTGAGTAAACGGTAAAGAAATGAAATTGTGTAAATTTCAAGGCCTTCTCAAGATGATTAACAGAGTGTGAGAAGTGGTCTGGAAATCGAAAGTGGTCTGGATATCGTTGCGCAAACAACATACAACTTACTACTGCACACGTCACAACATTATTAAATATCGATTACTTTTGACTTGATAGAAAGACTTTATATTTCAGCACGACGAAAGAAAGATGTCAAGGATGCCGACGCCAACGACGTCTTCGACGACGACGACGACAGTGGTGATAATGTCAATGATGGTGGCGATGGTGGGCATGATTTTGTTGTTGGTTGTGATGTGGTTGTATCTATGAGAACTGCTCTTACTTAGTTTTATGTTGATTAAAAATGTGAGAAGTTTTGCGAATCGACAATGTGTCATTGGTATCTATTTTTTAACAATGATGTTGAAGCTGGCAGGGTTATAAAAGGTGCAGATGGAGTCTATGGCAATACTTGATGCAATGTCCAGGCTAAGAAAAAAACCCGTGTTGCTAGCTGTCAACAAGGAGAAATATACATACTGTATGGCAATCTCTAAAGATTTCTGATAAACAATGGCGAAGTATTGCAATCTATATGAATAACAGAAAAAACAAACAAACAAACATACAACAACAACAACAACAACATCAAGAAGAAGAAGAAAAAGAAGAAGAAGAAGAAGAAGAAGAAGAAGAAGAAGAAGAAGAAGAAGAAGAAGAAGAAGAAGAAGAAGAAGAAGAAGAAGAAGAACAACAACAACAACAACAGCAGCAGCAGCAGCAGCAAAACGCTTTATATAGTGTTGTGTGTAACATTTATTTCAGAAAAGATATGCTGAGAAAGGAGAAAGCAAAACAGATGTGAACACATACATTTACATTCTAAATCATGTAGTTACATATATGAATATGTGCGTGTTGCAATACATACATACTTACACATATATGTGCATATATATGTATATGTACATATATACATTTATGCACGCATACACGCACACACATTCAAACATTCACACACACACACACACACACACACACACACATACACACACACACACACATACACACACCCACACACCCACACACACACACACCCACACACACACACACACACACACACACACACACACACACACACACACACACACACACACATATAGCTAGGTAGATAGTCTATTGATATGTCTATAGATATGTATATGTGTGTCTGTGTGCGCGAATAAGAAACTTGTATTGATGTGAAGCAACGACTAAAGCTTTAGAAATGAGATTAAATGTGATGACATCTTAATAAATATATCTCGAAGTTTCCCCACTATTCATTCAATTTGGTTGTTTCTATTTATGCAGCAAAAATAAAGGTAATTTTGATGTTCAAATTTGCATTGCATTCTCGTCAGATTATTTCTAACTTACAAATAAATCTTCTCTGTTGTCGTTCAGCTTGGAGGAAGTTAAGTTTTCTTTTTCATTCGGTCTTTACAAACTTTCATAAAACCCAATATCTTTTAAATATTTTACTTTTGCTTTTTATATATATATCCCCGTTTTTTCACTATCACACACGCACACACACATGTGCGCGCGCGCATCTGAACACCGATTTTGATAGATTCACAGTGGGAGGTTACAGTTCTTAAATTCCCGTTTATATCATTTCAAAGCACAATTACAACAAGTTCAGGTTTCCTTTCATCTCAACGATTGATTCAGAACACGATTTCTTTTTCATCTATCTTTTCAAACTTTTTTCCCTTCATTTTTTCTTTTCTTTCACTTTTTTGCCTGTTTTTACTCAAACCCACGCATGAAGATCAACTAATTTCATATCCGAGAAAAATGTTTCAATTCATAATTTCTCTTATAGACAGAAAGTTCGACCAAACAGCAAAATTCTGTACTTATTGCCCTAGTGTATTTAGTTTATATATATCTATGGTGGTGAAATAAGATAGAGAAATCTACCAGAGATGATTTGAGGGACCACAAAATGTAGTACTATGTTCATTAAAACATTCAATGGTCACCTATGTTGGCTGAGCTGCATTATGCTAAGTAAAGTAACTCGGCTCCACATGACTTCAAGTTTCGTGGGCGTGTCGGACATGTTCATCTCATTAGATGCTAGGAGCAGATCCTAGCATCACAAAGTTTTAGATAAGGTAAAGATATGTCTATGTCTATGTGTATCTGTTATTAGAAACATATATAGCTCCTACCAAATATGTTGAGTGTTACTTTCTTTCGTTTGTTCACTTTATATATATGTATGTATAACTCGGTACATGCAATTGAAACAGTGCTAAAGTAAAACCATGCTAAATTTGTATAAACGACAGCAGATTTGATGCAGTGTTTCGATTTATAGAAAACGGAGAATTAAACTTTCACTGGTAGCTTACCAGACTGCGGAAAACTCGGTATACAGAAATAAAAACTGGTACGAGACTTGCAACGCATGGCATTAACAAGACTTAACAAAGGCAGAACGCGTGTGCCGTTTAAGTGACTCAATACAATGACGATTTTCGTCTCGCTTCGATATGTATTGTGTTTTAACACAAGTCTACGAAGAAATTTATCCCCGACAATTTCACAGCATCATGTCTTCTAACAGCATGTATACATTTAAGTATTATAATACATTTAGTATTATACACAGATGGCTATATATATATATATATATATATATATATATATATATATATATATATATATATATATATATATATATATATATATATATGTATATTTACATGCATATACACACTCTCACACGTATGTGCTGATACACGTATTTGTTTAGCGTTTAGATAACTTGCTCAGAAACATGTCAGGTGACATAGTTGCATGGCATGTCATGAAGCTTATACCAATAACAAGCTGAGAATATCAATGATATCTTCAGCATCATTTATTTAATAATGCCATTATATATGTATACATATACATACATACATATATATACATACATATATATATATGTAAAAGTCTGTCATACCGGCCATGACGAAGGGAAATAGCCCTGAAACTCGAGTCGCCTTTATATATATATATATTTATATTTATATATTTATATATTTGATCCTTTATATTGAACACTCAATATTTCATCTACATTCAATACTTTCTTTCATGGTGCCATCCATTTTTATGTTATTTTATTTTATATTGTATATTGTATATCATATTATATATTGTATATTCCATATTCTATACCCCACATTAGTTCTGCAGGAATATAAATAAAACATAAAAAACAGACAGTGTTGGAACTCTTTTAAGCAAAATAATATATTCCTCTATACACAATCATACAAAAAACCCCCACCTTTTTTGTATTTATTTTTACTCGCATATATATATATATATATATATATATATATATAGCAATAAGAAAATGGAGGGGAATAGGTGGTATTCATCAACTTGCAAACATTGTATTGTGTCAATTTACTTGTTATTTGTTTACTAAAAGGACAATAATAACAATATACAAACACATGCGACATATTATGTCATATCAGTAATTAAAAAAGGACATCTAGTGACAGAAAATGGGATAATGACTTACAGCTGTTTTTTTACAGCGACGTTGTTGCATTTTCCGTACCTGATCACTTTCAGCATTTGGTCAGTATGTGATATGTCGGGTATACTGCTCCATTGCACTTCACAGATTTTATGTCTATGGCAAACTTCTCCTTCACATGCTTTGCCAAGTTGTACATTGCCTAAACAATTAGACATTATATGAATAAAAACAATAAAGTTACGTCTTAAAATCTATCCACATTGAACAACATCATTAGTAATAACTGAAAGGCACTCTGATTTGTTTTTCTCCCTTCTTTTCCTTTAATTACAATTGCATACTTAAAAAATGTTATTAATTTAGGTTCATAAATATTAATTATTACACGATTTTGTCACTAGAAAATTTGACAAAACTAGCCGTTAAAAGGAGAAAAATGAAGCAAAAGCACGACTAAATAGTAAGAAGTAATATATTAGTCGACGATAGTAAGTAACGACTATAAAATCACGAAAACAGGACTAATAAAGGTAACGAAAACAGCAGCGCACGTGCTTTTAGCGCGTGGATTGTAAAGTATCACCGCAGTTGGGTTATAATGATAACTCTGACCGAAATACTTCAGAATGTAGGAAAAGTAAATTTGCATAGATTTTTATCCTTGCAGGTATATTGAGCCATGTATCTAAAACACAATTATTTCTTTAAATAAATTTAGTAGAAATTATAATAATATTTTATAATTGATTCAAATTTTGACATACGGTCAGCAATCTTAGAGAGATCAGGTTAATAGATTACATCGACTCCCATACTTGAGTAGTACTTTATTTTATTGACCTCAAAAGAATGAAAGGCAAAGTTAAGCTCGGTGGGATATGAACTCAGAATATGAAGAGCCGGAGAAATGACTCAGCATTTTGAGTGACGCCCCTAACGATTCTACCAACTCGTTGCCATCTATCTATCTATCTATCTATCTATCTATCTATCTATCTATCTATCTATCTATCTATCTATCTATCCATCTATCTATCTATCTATCTATCTATCTATCTATCTATGTATATGTACATGTATATAAAGTACGCTATGTGTCTTTGTATACATTCTCTTTTGTGGATAATACTTAAGCATTTGAAACTGTTGAATTCATTCAATTTTGTAACATTTAAGTTCTATATTTAAGAGATGAGGAATTATGTACATTATTTACATTTGACGGATATTTATCCGCATCCTGTTTGTTGTTCACACAACGTTTCGGCTGATATACCATCCAGCCTTCATCAGGTGTCTTGATACCCACCACGAAGAAATGATCAAGCTCAGTAACAATCTATTAAGCAACAATTACCCCTCAAAACATACTATCCACTCCAATTATGAATAAAAGAGAGGATGAAACCGATAAACTGTCCACAGTCTGTCTACCCTATGTGAAAGGCCTCTCCAAAACTATGCAAAAGATATGCGGCCCATATGACATCAGGATGGTATTCAAGAGTAATACAACACTTCGCAAATATTTCCTTCGAGTAAAACCACCAATAGAAGAGAATATGACCAAAAACTGCGTATACTCCATCCCATGCAGCTGTGGTAGGTCATATAAAGGCGAAATATGCCGCCCCCTCAAAATAAGAGTAGAGGAATATCACACGTGGAGATATTGATAAATTGGGTATAGCTGATCGGGTATGGAAAAATGGAGACCACCTCCCGCTGTAGGATGAAGTTAAAATAATAGACAGAGAACACCACTGGAAAATAAGAAAACTAAAAGAAGCAGCACATAGGCTAAGACACAACAACCTCCAAAGCAGACTGAGTGCAGATATGAATAGCATGTGGGAACCGGTATTAAGGAAGGATAGGAAAATATTAGATTTATAAGCCCTAAAAAAAAAGTCACCCCATAATTGCTCACGGGCATAAGGTGTAGTGGTTAAGAGCGCAGGCTATTAACCCCAAGATTCCGAATTCGATTCCAGGCAGTGATCTGAATAATGATAATAATATCGAAAAATACCTTAGGAATGAGAACCCAGGTTCGAAATTTCTCGAGACACCTGATGAAAGCTGGAGGGTATATCAGCCAAAACGTTGTGTTAACAACAAGATGAGGACAAATATCCGTCAAATGTAAATAATGTAAATAATGTTTGTAAGATTTACTTTAAAAATAATTCAATGCGAACTGGAGTCGTTCTGTTTATTTTTTGTGTTTGAAAGTTCATTGTGCTGTCTTCTTTGTCTCAGAGTACTTAACTAATGTTTTAATATTCAGAAATTCCAAAGCGGCGAGCTGGACAAAATGCTTTGTGTCATTTCTTACGACTTTACGTTCTGAGTTCAAATGCCTTCGGAGTTAACTTGCCAAAGTTTGAAAACAATATTCATAAATTCTGATGATTAGCTGTGCATCGTAACAATTATAAGAAATTTCTTCGTCATTATTGTTGCCCAGCTTGAAGATTATTTTTTTCTAAACAGTGATAAGAATACGCATAAAAGCGATAAACTCCAACAAATAACTGACCAATACAGTGACTTGCTGTCTCATGCTCGAACACTTAACGTTAGATAACTTTTCACAGTATGGATATTACATGTAATGATTATGCAGATCAAGAAAACAGAAATAATTTGAAATTTCAGATTGAAACCTAAGAACATCAAGGTGTGTTGGTGCCTCTTTATATCTATGTAAGAAATTTTGTTCTTTAGAAACTTTTGCAGTGAATGTGAATAATAATGCCAACTTGTACATTTGTAGCTTTTGCACGGAAGGTGTTAAATATGTTGGAAATGTGTAGATTTAGCATAAACTAAATCTGCCGTTCTTTGGAAATCTTTAGAAACTATATGTTTAGAAACTATATGTAATCTGCTTGTACACCCATGTGTAAATATGCATATTTTGGTAGTTTTGGATACATATACGTGTACAACATTTGTGAAGTTAGATAGAGCATTTATTGTGGAAGGTAGAATAACGAGTGGATCATTAACTACAACGTATTGTACATATTAAAAGTAATTAAACTTATATAATAGTTGGTGAGTGATAATAGTTTTCTCTGCATAAACACATTTAATGGAATGATAATGCACCCAAGGATGGTCCACTGCTGGTATTTAAGCCAAAAAATCAGATTGTTCGTAATTAAAAGTCTGATTTAAAAGAAAATTTCGAGAAAGAGTAGAACTTTTAATATTTAGGGCGTTTAAAAAAAGTTTTTAAACCGTTTTTTCATAATCGTATGAATTCCCGTGTGTGGAATCCAATTTCTCAAAAATTTTCCGAAAATTTCAAAAAAATAAATAAGTTACAGAGTTGGGGTGCTTAAGCCAGAATTCCGACGAAGCAACAATATGCAAGGACGAAGTAGAAATGCTAGGTTTTTCTGAATTACATCTACAGGGATATTTTTACAGAAAATAATGTATTCATGCTGAAAAACTGTATTGGGAGTAATTTTGGTGTCACATTGTCTGATAATGTCATCCGGTGCAGTCTGTAGCTCATACCTCCCTCCGCCCTTATGAAACTAAGACAAAATCGACCTTGGTGGATTTAGAAACCAAAGTAGTGTTCTCTGATGTCTCGGATACATTCGCCACAACCTGATCAGAAGATAGATATCTTCTACTTATTCAATGAATCAATTGTTTGACGTTTCCCTTTCAGATTTATCCATCAACGAGTGTCTCAGTTACAGAAGTAAGAGTTGTTTTGCCACCAAAACCACCGCCACCACCGCCGCCGCCACCGCCACAACCACCTATAGATGTTTGAAGAAGGGTACAATACACTGAATGAGTCTATGTTGAATATAATTTCGAATAGATTGTCTACTTGATATGAAAAATATAATAGAAGCCCAGCTGAAAATATAAATTAGCAATAAAATAATGCCATGATGTTATTCTATCTCGGAGTAACAAATCTAGATAACTTGGTAGCCTAGGGGAACAGTATATAAAATAAAAAAAGAACAAAAAAATGGAAATGTTCATAGCAAAAGACCGAAATTAACCGATGTTTGGGACATATGAGATTTGGAAGGAAATGAAGAATTTAAAAACGTGATTGTTATCAAAAGATTGAAGATAGAAGCCAATTAGAGAATTCTCGCAACAATATCTGCTTAAATTAATGCCGCCCTCGTGACAAAATCAATACATTGGTAATTTTCACAGAGTCAATACAGTAATTCAATGCAATAATATTTAACTGAATACTGTTATGTTTTTTCCAGCTATATATTTTATCCTCAACAATGGAAAACGTTATTTTTGTTATTGGTTTTTCGACTTTAATTATTATATTTATATAAAACTTTCGATTATATATTCAGTCAGTACATAAAACATATTCATTTCTTTTCAAATGAAATACAATAACAGCTAATATAACACTTAAAATAGTAAATTAAAATGCTGCTCAATATTAAAAAATTTTTTTTACTTAATATCTTACTTTAAGAGAAATTAATTGGATCTGTTCAATTTGGCTCACAGATTTCTTAATTGATTTTTTAAAACTAAATAGTTTGAAACTTCGTATACGGGTGGAATATCTCACGTAGAAAACGATTTACTTTGAACATGTTTGACAAAATTTGGTATTTTAGAAGTTATTTCATGTTAAAGTCATCGTATTTGGGTAATTTCAACTTTTCAACGACGTTACAGGCTTTTTTTTTGGTTCTCGCCTCGGAGTAACCAGTAGACATTGAAAAATCAATACCAAGAAGGAAGAAATATTATTTACATATCTTTATTTGTTTGCTCGATATCAGTGTTTTATTCACACATAAAGCGTATCGGTTTTTAAAAGACCTATAGAGCTACGAGTCCGCAGCTAGCGTTTTTGCTGTTGACGTGCATGTAGTTTCAAAATGCCTTATTTTAAAACTATGAGATGTATTGTTATTGTCATGATTTTATCCTACATGATTTTTATCTTACATGATTTTTATCTTACTATAATCAACAACAGACACATTTTACCAATATAAAAGTCTTTATTAGATTAAAAATAACATTATAAAAACATGAAGGTAAAACAAAACAAATAGCGGCTTATACACCGAATATTACGGTAATTATAGTGTCAGTGATAAGTTCGCTCACTGGTTGCTAGTTGATAGCGTAGAAGGGAGGGAAAGAGTAAGGAATGCACGGTGCTGACTAGAAAGGATAAAGGGGATATCGTCTTTGCTCGACATACGAATAGAACAGTGTGGGGAAGTTGTTCCTCTACGATTACTATCGCAAACAGCAGTAGCTTTCTTCAACTGAATATACGTCGTTGATTGGTTGAAATTACCCAAATACGACAACTTTAACACGAAATAACTTCTAAAATACCAAATCTTGTCAAAATTGTTCAAAGTAAACCGTGTTCTGCGTGAGTCATTCCACCAGTATACGAAGTTTCAAACTGTTTAGTTAAAAAAAATTAATTAAAAAAATCTGTGCACCAAACTGAACAGACGTTTTTTCTAGGTATTTATATTGTCTGTCGCCCCCTAATCTCTCTCCTTCACGGGCATCGGTCACACCAGTGCCGGTGGCACGTAAAAGTACTATTCGAGCGTGATCGATGCCAGTGCCATCTGATTGGCCCCCGTGCCAGTGACACTTGAAAAGCACCCACAACACTCTCGGAATGGTTGGCGTTAGGAAGGGAATCCAGCTGTAGAAACCTTACCTGGACAGACTGGAGCCTCATTGCAGCCTCTTGGCTTGCCAGTCCTCAGTCAAACCGTCCAATCCATGCCAGCATGGAAAGCAGACATCAAACGATTCTGCTGCTGTTGATGATGTATAATGATATATATAATTATGATAGATTGTTACACCATTCAATGTTGAAATTTACGAAGCTTTCACCTCACCCCACCCCGTTTTCCGGACCCCCTCAAAAGGGTTTTGTAGCATATTAAGAGATCACCGGAACTCATTCAACGAAAAAAGAAAAAAATTCCAATGATTCCGGGATCTGGGAGGGGATCCGGTTTTCCACCTTTTTTTCGAACAAAAACAAGGAGTTTGCAGCATATTAGGAGGTGAGGGTACTTGATTCCACGCAAAAAATCCAAGTTTTTTTTCTCAGTGCTAATCATGCGGGGTGAAAGTATCAAATAATACCTAAATTTTGCCTTCACCCTCTAACATTGCGAGACGAATGCGATGACGTCGTATCAGTGACAATGCATTATCATCTAAACTAGATCAAATTTCTGCAATTAACGATCGTGCAGAAGTTTGTGAATTAGTGGCTAGTAATTTCAATTTCGTTTTTGCAATATAAACTTTTGGTTTTGAAGGATGGAAATGTTTGCCGAATGTTCTACATATAGATAAATTATCATTTTCCAGCACAGTATGCACTCTTGCTTTACATTCTCTATTTTCACACTTCCAATATGTTTTTTCACCGTATTTTCTATCAATCCTATAAACAAAGTTAAGATCATCAACTAATTTCACACCACCTCTGCTAGTTCCCACTTGATAGACCATTGTAATAAGTTGGCTACACACACACACACACACACACACACACACAAAATATATATATATTGTCGAATGTATAAAGAAAATTTAAATGAGTTAAGAAATTACATTACCCTTTCTTATTGGTTGAAACAATTATGTATCAAGCGGGGTGGGGGCAACTCATCTTTTGTTTTGCGGCAAAATTGTCTTGCGACAAACTTTCTTACAACCCAAAATCCTGAGGCAAATATTCCCGCAGCAAAAATGAAATACACTAAAAAAATCAGACAGCTTGATTCAGAAAGAAGAAATTGAAACCAAAGAAAATAAGTATGATTTTTGACTTTTAATGTTTGTCTTTGAGAACCCTTCTCACTACCGCTTTTTCTTTCCATTTAATATGAGATAATAATTTTAAAAGAGTCCAATTATAGATGACTCGCAAAGTAGGAGCCCATTTTTAAGAGTGTCTTTATTTAGACTGGCCACTGTAAGGTGGTTAACTAATTTTAACATATCATGATCTGCACTGCTAAATATACAACTGATTTCCAAAAATAGGGGTTTGCAGCCCTAGCTCCTGGCTGAAGTACTAAAGTAGATATAAATGCTTTACGCGCCAGCTTACAAACAAGTTAATTGCTTGGTATCGTCAAAATTATTTGTGTATATTATTAAGGAAATGTAATACTACCAAATACAGCTAAATTCAGATAGTGTAGGTTAGAATAAATTGATCATAAAAAAAGACAGATGTCGCTCCCTGTAATATAGTTATACGCAAAGATTTACGTTTATTTTTTGCCAAGAAGCGTACTTGCCATTGTGAATTGGCCCGTGTGTCACACATGGCACGCGTGCCACAGGTTGCCGGCGCCTGTACTAGACTATTATGATCTTCTGCCATCATCATTTGTTTGTATTTTGCTGGTAATTTCACATTCACGAGGAAATAGTTTGGGTAAAAGAGATGGTGTAAGCAAATGGCTCAGCCTTGCATTTTCGCAAAAAGTCTGTTATAAGCTGAATCATTGGCATTTCTGAGTATTCTAAATCTTCTTAAGTTGATAACTCCTTTGTTATACGATCTTACTTATATACATAATATACATTTTCTAAACGCTTGTTCATAAATCTCTGTTCAGTTGTTCATACAGCTGTCTTCTGCATCATATTCTTTATTGTCTTTTAAGTGCTTTGATTACATTCATAACAAATAAGAAATTCTCATTATTTTGTCAAAATCGTTTCTTACATGTCAAGTTTTATTCAATATTTAATAAATCAATATAATGATCTGAATTTATTGAAATGTTATGGTCTATAGTTAAACGAATTTTATGGAGAATATTCTAAGTTTACAGTAGGATGGGAATGGGTCGGTGAATGTTGCGACCGAATCCAATGTATATTAATACAGAAACCCGGCTATAGAAATTTCAGTTGTATCATTATCTAGGGAAATAAATCACGTGTTTAATCAATTCGTATGTTAAACTAAGTTTTTGCAACTAGATGAACTTTCTAAAGTTTGTTCTAAATTCAGTTTTGTTCTGTATCCGTTAATGAAAATAAGTGTTGAAATTTCTGCTTTTACTTTCAATAGTTCTATATAAAAGTAAATTAAAATATATTAAATATTTAATATTCTACCATTTTTTTTTTGTTCTGAGAACAATATTAATGTGTGATACAACAGAATGGTGATCTGAATCTTTGTTCGCTCCTAATATATCAAGAATTAAGTAAGGCACAAGCAAAAACAGCGCAAAAAACAAACATCCGTCCCACTTTAGAAAAAACAAAAATGCTAACAATAAAAACGATGAACAAACAAATTCTAACTTCATGTAATTCGTTGCAGAGAAAAAGAAAAGATTAACCAACGTATCGACCATTCAGACAGTTTTTCATCCTGATAGAAGAAATGTGAAGAGAAAGGGAAAATGGAAACACACATGTACGCACGCACACACACACACACACACACACACACACACACACACACACACACACACACACACACACACACACACACACACACACACACACACACACACACACACACGCACGCACGCGCACGCGCGCACACACACACACACAGAGAAGATGTTAGGTCACAGCTGTGATATGTCTCGTTGACAGAAAGTAGTGAATCAAAGAAGTTATTTTTTGAGCAAAGGAAAGCCAGCATACGGTGAAGAAAACATATGTGACAAGCGCGAGTGGAAGTAATGTGAAGTATGTAAGAATATGTGCGTATTTGTGTGAGCAAATGAGTTATGTGTGTGCAAAGTTGTGTGTAAATTCGTGTGTACGGGGGAGTGCTGAAAAGATCCTGGCTTTCAGGGCATTGCGAAAGGCCAGGGTGGAAGCCCAACCTTCCGAGTTCTTTTATAGGGCTTAAAACTGAAGGACTGTTGCAATAAGTTTGTGAATCTGAGAGGGGAATATGTTGAATAAAATCATAATTAACTGATCCTGTATTTTCTTTTACTGAATGCCAGGAACTTTTCAGCACCACCTCGTATATATTAAATAAGACAAATGTTAGTGGATGATGAGTTCATGGTGTCATAGTGTGTGAATTTATACTTGATGGTTAGTGAAGTGTGTGCAAATGTATGGATACAAAAGGCAGCTAATATGGAGTGTGTGCTTGTGCAGTAGAATAGAAAAGTGAGTTCGGATCGTGCAAGATAGTGATGTTCTAGACGACGGAAGCAAGAGTAGGCAAGCGATCTAGAACAGGGGTTTTCAAACTTTTTGACTTGCGGACCCCTTTATATTTCAGGCTTTACCCTTATAAACGCATATGAAATTTATGCATAAATATTTGCTTAAAATAACATATATTTTTACATTTATTTATTTAGCAGTATTTAACAAATAGGTTTATTGTCAATTAAAAGATTTCGATTAAAAAACATATATAAAATCAAATTGCCCATAAAAAGTATTTGCTGTCTACGGACCCCCTGTCTTGTCCTTGCGGACCCCCTGTGGTCCGCGGACCACAGTTTGAAAACCCCTGATCTAGAAGACTTGGTAAACCACAATTGTGTTTCTCAGTATAGTGTAAAGATGCAATTATTAATGCTGCACACACATTTTTCAAAATCACAGGAAAGCTTGTAGAATACGACGGAAACTACGGCTATCCCATCTCTTCAAATCTTGATGAAATTAATTTTGCTCTTTAGTCTCCGCGGTCAAAAAGTACCAATTATGTACTGAAATCACTTCAATCGACTATAATTCTTTTCTACATATTTTTAACTTTACACCAATAAACAAAAATATTTTCTATATTGTATTGAAATAACAGATTTACTTAGAAGGGAAATAGAGTTGTGGCATTCAAGTTTTTCCCAAATGTCTTAGTAATATGGCTTAAACTTTGAAATATATTTAAGCTGTCTAATAGTATTTTACATTATCTTAAAATGGAAGAGTGTTTAAAATGTTTCGAAAAAGCTCCATATTATTTCTCAGGGTATTACATTTGAAAACGAAAACTTGGAGTTTTCAATTCAGTTAGCTATTTTCACACAGTAAGAAAAAAATTGCATAGTTTTTGAAGCAAAATTTTGATGTATTTCTCACTCTTTCTAGTTTTGAAAGTAATTTCGTATATAAATGGAAAACGTCAATGCAAAATATTTCTCTTCACTTTTTTTGATACGCTTTCAGTGGAAATGTCAATATAGTATTAACATAGCCCTTAGCACATTAATACTAGATTCAGTTTGACCTCGTAAACATAACCATCTTTTCTAGCCAGGATAAAACTTGATGTCAAAGTTTCTTTATCATCTCCTGATCCATGTTAATCACTGAGGTTATTGCACAGGTGACTAATTTCGATTTGGAATTAAATCCTCCTAGGATTAGATCTTTCAGTCAATAGCAGTTGGCGTATTGGAATGGGATGAAAAATAAAAATCACAAAAAAGGAAAAAAGAACAGGAAATCCAATTAAACCTCTTGTTGAAGCCTGAGATATCTATAGATTATGCAATGATTAGCGTCACTGTCCTCTGAACTAAGAATGTAAAGTAAAGACTTTTCCATACGTACAGTTACAATTTGCATATACGTTTGAAAAACATTGAGAAATTATTGCTTTGCTTATTGGAAAAGGAGTGAGAAGTAACCGAATGGATGAGGTGTTAGACTACCTGTCTATAATCTGTGAGATCAAGTTAACTGTAGATGTATCGTTGCATTTCTGGCCAGATAATTTAGCATACTTGGTGTCGAAGCTGAGAGTAGGAATCAGATCAGAGTATCTTGTTAAAGAGAAAATATATAATTTATCTGTTGAATGATAATGCAATTGGAATTAAGAGCCGATATTAACTAAACCAGAGGTTAATGAAACGATTAACTGTCTTTACTTATTTACTTATTTACTTGATATTAACATAAGATCTTTGCCTAGGAAATCAGTTCCATGTATTATTAATTTGTTATAGTTCGTTGAGAACTTTTCAGTCAAATGAAAACACTTAATTATTTCGAATGCTTCTATGTGAATTATACATACAAAAGATAGATATACATTACATACATTAAAAGTACGATACTAGTGGAACATTTCAGTAAAAACAACCCACTATAAATACGACAACCAAAATATTATTCTATGTTTGGTTCAGAACCAGAAAAAAAAGAACATCTACGGAGCATTAGCAAGAAACTTACAGCTCTTATATCCAGTCTATTGATTTTTAATTGTAACTATTATAAATACATTGAGCTATGTAACAGTACGGGCGAAATGCTTAGTGGTATTTCGTCTGCCGTTACGTTCTGAGTTCAAATTCCGCCGAGGTCGACTTTGCCTTTCATCCTTTCGGGGTCGATAAATTAAGTACCAGTTACGCACTGGGGTCGATGTGATCGAATTAATCCCTTTGCCTGTCCTTGTTTGTCTCCTCTATGTTTAGCCCCTTGTGGGCAATAAAGAAATAAGAAATTGAAAGACTCTTGTCGTGCACACACACACACACACACATTCGCGCGCGCGCAAACATGTGTGTGTGTGTGTGTGTGTGCGTGCGTGTGCGTGCGTGCGCGTGTGTGTGAGCGAGTTTTTGTGTCTTCTCCCATCACCATTTGACAACAGGTGCTGGTGTGTTTACATCTCTGTAACTCAGCGGTTCGGCAAAAGAAACCGGTACAATAAGTACCAGGACTAAAGAAAAATAAGTCCTGGGGGTTCGATTCATTCGACTAAAAATTCAAGGTGGTGCCCCAGCATAGCTGCAGTCTAGTGATTGAAACAGATAAAAGATAAAGGTTTGTGTGTGTGTATGTGTGTGTGTGTACATATTATCGTGCATTTGTGCGCATGCGCGTGTGCTTGTTTAGACATAGTCTATGTTAGTTATATCACGTAGTTCATACATAAGTTGTTATTTTGATTTATAAAAATTTCTTCCTACATTGTATTGTGCTCTATATGTTGTCATCTATATATAGTTTCTACTCTATACCACAACGGTACTTTTGAAATATGTGTAAAGTTACACCTTTAAATATATATGCGAACAGTCCAAGAGATATTTAATATGTCATTGAAATTGCTTCAAATTTTAAATAATATTTTTTACGAGTTACATAATGTTTAATAGTCTATTCATAAGGAAGTTTTCCACTTTGAAACTTTAGTAATTAACTGCTATTTCCAAGAAGAGAAATCATAAGGACATTATGTGGATTTTTTTTAAAACGGGGGCCACATTTTTCATTAACGAAACACTTTGAAAATTGGAACACTGGTAGAATGTGTCATATAAAACATCTTTTTCTCTTAGTCTTCTTAAAAAAAAAAGAAATCCATAAATTATTCCATGTTAAAGTTGTCGTATTTCTGTAATTTCAACCAATCACTGACGTCCATTCAGCCGATATACATTAAGTGCCGACTACATAAACAAACGATTCTGAAACAATTAACCCTAACCCTAACCCTAACTCTAACTCTAACCCTAACCCTAGGGTTAGGGTTAGGGTTAGGGTTAGGGTTAAAGCAAATTTAAAATGAAAAAAGCAAATAAAACGAAGGTATGGAGATTAAATACGCTTTACATCGCTTAATGAGCCAAAGGAGTAAATGTAAACAACTGAATACTTGTCAGTGATTGGTTGAAATTATCGAAATAAGACAATTTTTTACATGAAATAAATTTGAATACAAAAATATTTTTCTGTTCTATAACACAAAATAGATAAGTATACGAAGTTTGAAAGTCTTTCGGTACCAAAAACACTACGTAAAACATTAATGAAAAATGTGGCCCCCGTTTTAAAAAAGATCCCATTATGTCCTATTTTGTTCATTAGGATGTTTTCGCTCCTTATATTTCTGTTAGCTTATTGAAAGGTGACATTTCGCTTTGACTTTTCCTATTAATTTTATGATGAGACAAACTACTATCAATAACGGACGAATTCTTAAAATACTCCTTTCTTTAATGGTAAATACGGCAAGCGTTTGAAATATCATATAGTCTTTTTAAAGAATTATAATTAGTTTTGTTTTTAATTATTATTTCAATATCTAATAGAGCAAATACCACAGGTCTGTGAATGTGGGTTTGGAGGTTATGGATGGAAAGGTGTGTGTGTATTTATGTTATGCTTTGCCATTTGTTTAAAAGAAAATTTTATGTCACGTGTTGTTTGTAGGTGTGTACCTGAGGGCAAGAAATGTTAATTTGTCATGTTACTTGGTTCTATGTCTATGTACAGAGGATATTTAGAAATGTTTTGCATGTGTGTGTGTGTGTGTGTGTGGGGTTTGAATAATGCAGATAGAGAGGTTAGAAGGTGTGAGTGCTTGTGTGCATTTTAGATTGTTTTGTTTATTGTGTTTGCTCCCAAAAGAAACAGGTACTTGTAGATGTGGATACTTGTGTGCGAGTGTATTGTGTGAGGAGAATATTCGCATGTTATTGTGTGGGTGTTTATTTAAGATAAACTATTCAATGCGCCCTTTATTAAAAATTGTAGGGTGTTTTTGAAAAACATTCAGTTGCTATGTCTAGCAGAGCAAGTGACCACATAGAGAGCCCCCTTCTTCACAGGTGGAGAAGGTGGGGTTTGAAATTGTGATTCCAGATTTGTCATTTAATTAAAACCTTGCAAAAACAAAGTATTCTTAAAAAAGAAAAACAGAAGGCGTGTGGGGTAACTTGACTGCAATAAGCTGTGTCCAAGTAAAAGATGAGATGGTCACAACTGGAATGACTGATCATAATGCCTGCTTGATCAGATTTGACTTTTGGCTAAAAAGCAACATCAATATATTTTTTCATCACTATCATCATCTATGTATGCATAGTTGTGTGGTTAAAACGTTTGCTTCCTAACCAAACGATTGCAGGAGCGGTCCCTCTGCATAGCATCTCGAGTAAAAGTCTTCTATTGTGGTTTTGAGCCTACCAAAGAATGTGTGAGTGGATTTAGTAGACGGAAACTGAGAGGAGCTTGCATTGTGTGTGTGTGTGTTGTGCATGTGTACGTCTGTGTGTGCGTGTGTGTGTGTGTTCGTGTCTGTCTTTACCTCATGTGATAATAAACAAGGGGTACTGGCATGCAAGCGGTGTCATTTATTTGCAGCCTTTTGTGGAAACATGTCCAACCATGGGGAAATATTATTATCTTGCATGGAAACAAGTGAGATCTGATAACGAAGGGCATCTAATCATAGAAAATCGTCCTCAATAAACTCCATCTATCCCATTGCAAGTATGAAAAAGTGGGTGTTAAAAGGCTGCTGATAATGATAATGTGTGTGTGTGTGTGTGTGTGCGTGTTTATTTACATACATACATGGATACATGCATACATACATACATACAAGCACACACACACACACACACACACACACACACACACACACACACACACACACACACACACACACACACACACACACACACACAAAGAAAATATGGGATTAAAAAATTCTGGCAGATATCAAGTAAGTACTCAGTATAAAGGAATAAGGTTACATTTCCAACAAGTAGATACCAGTAAATGTATGTAGAATACGAATCCCAGGTAAATCCTCATGTTTGGCAGGTAAATCCAACAATCCTTATGTAGAATTTTAATAAATTCAGAGTATTCAACAACAACCAATAATATGTACGAAGAAAATCATATCTTTATTTTAGATGACGCCTTAAAAACCCAACAGTTGTTTCAATCGCATATATATATATATATATTTATATTTATATATTTATATATTTGATCCTTTATATTGAACACTCAATATTTCATCTACATTCAATACTTTATTTCATGGTGCCATCCATTTTTATTTTATTTTATATTATATATTGTATATTATATTATATATTGTATATTCCATATTCTATACCCCACATTAGTTCTGCAGGAATATAAATAAAACATAAAAAACAGACAGTGTTGGAACTCTTTTAAGCAAAATAATATATTCCTCTATACACAATCATACAAAAAAATCCACCTTTTTTTGTATTTATTTTTACTCGCATATATATATATATATATATATATATATATATATATATATATATATAAAATATATATATATATAATACAAATGATATGTGAGCATATGCCTATATACATACATACATATATGTTCATACCTACATCTACATGTATATATAGATGCATATCCGGGTACAGGACGTAAAAAAAAAAACATGGACAAAAAAGGAACGGGAACATAAACAAAGCACAAAAAACGAACTTTTTTTCGGACAACAGAATGAACACATAGGAAAACAGACAAGCCACATATGGAACTTTTCTTTCATCAACTGCCTCTATTCTAAACTAGGCGTTTATATATAATTAATAAAAATATGTACGAAAATTTATGTCAACACAGTTTTATTAAGGTAATCCAAAGTGGTGAAATTCTAACGGAATATCTGAAAAACTTTTAGCTGTTAAAAAACACTAAGAAAAAAAATGCCAAACCAAATTTAGACATTCAGTCAACCAAGAACGACGTCATTGAATAACTAAATTATTTTGTAAAAATAAAATGTAAAAAATACCATAGGCGCAGGAGTGGCTGTGTGGTAAGAAGCTTGCTTACCAACCACATGGTTCCGGGTTCACTCCCACTGCGTGACACCTTGAGCAAATGTCTGCAACTATAGCCTCGGGCCGACCAAATCTTATGAGTAGATTTGTTAGACTGGAACTGAAAGAAGCCCGTCGTATATATATATATATATATATATATATATATATATATATATATATATATATATATATATATATATATATATATATATATATATATGTGTGTGTGTGTGTGTATTTGTGTTTGTGTTTGTCCCTCCACCATCGCTTGACAACCGATGCGGGTGCGTTCACGTCTCCGTAAATTAGAGGTTCGACAAAAGAGACCGTTAAAATAAGTACTAGGCTTACAGAGAATAAGCCCTGTGGTTGATTTGTTCAACTAAAGCCGGTGCTACAGCATGGCCGCAGTCAAATGACTGAAAGAAGTAAAAGAGTAATTCCATATTTTTTGACAATTTGAAATCTACAATAGCAAAAAGCCCAAAGCATAACGTAAAAAATGACTATATTTATCTACAAATATTGATGACGTCACTGGATATTTAAAGGGCAAAAATTGCAGACAAGAATTCTACGTTATGCTTGATAGATATCTAAAGAAAAAAAAAGCGATACAAATACTTTATGTCGCAATAATTAATTACCTATTCATATATTTAATATAATAAACCCTTCTACAGGAATTAACCGTATTATATAATAGCTGAAAAAAAATCATTTATTCAACAACATATACAACCACCGAGGATTGGATAATTCAAAGATAAAAATTACAGAAAAGACAACCAAATGCCTATTTATTCATTATAATAATCTCTTATATAGGATTTAACCTTATATACTAATTGAAAAATTATTATAATTAATAATGACTACGCTGGATAAGTAAAGAATAAAAATAACAGATAATTAAATACCTATTTATTTATTATATTATACTCTTTTATAGGAATTAAGATTATTATATAATAATTGAAAAATTATTATAGTTAACAATATATACAATTTTGATGATCTCGGTGGATACTTAAAGAATAAAAATTATAGATAAAAATTATACATTATGCTTAATCGAAGCTTATATACTGTACATCGCTATAATTAATTACTTACTCATTATATTAAACACTTTAATATGAATTAACTTTATTGTATAATAATTAATTTATAAATTATCATAATTAATAATTGAAATATTTGAATGTCTTTCTAAATTCAGGGTATCATCTTAAAGTTAAGTGCCCATTAAAATTCACTAAAATTAATTTAGAAGTAATTATAAGATATATTTCTTCGATGCATAACTAATAATGAACCAGTTCTATATTTAAGAGACGAGGAATTATGTACATTATTTACATTATTTACATTATTTACATTTGACAGATGTATGCCCACAGGCATATGGCGTAGTGGTTAAGAGCTCGGGCTGCTAAACCCAAGATTCCGAGTTCGATTCCAGGCAGTAACAATAATAATAATAATAATAATAACAACAACAACATCGAAAAATAACTTAGGAATGAGAAACCCAGATTCGAAATTTCCCCAAGACACCTGATGAAGGCTGGAGGGTATGTCAGCCGAAACGTTGTGTTAACAACAAACAAGATGAGGACAAATATCCGTCAATTGTAAATAATGTAAATAATGTAATAATGAACCACTTTAAATCGTATTTAATATTCTTATCCTTTAAAGTCCAAATGCATTTACCAAGATTAGTAGAATTACATTTTCTTCTATATTCAAAGGAATTAGAATGATTATAAAATCTAGCTTTCCAACTAGTAGCAAAAGAACTATTTTCCCATTTCTTACGATGTCTAGTTATTACTTCACACTGATATACTATATTTTTCTTTAAACACTGACTTGCTAAAGGAGACAATTACACATGAATTTGTACACGTGTAAACTGCCCTCATAATTATAAGAATTTTATTAGTACCCGTCTGTAAAATAGGTGTTATGGTTGGATTATAATTATTTTTTATCATTAGAACTAATATGAATAGAAGGGAAAAGACTAACCATATTATCAGCGTTTTGATCAATTATAGAATCCAAATCTTGTCCCGAATGATTATCAATAACGTTAATTTCACTATACATATTATCAGTTCTACGATTATTTATAGATTCAGAATTTAGATATTCTCTACTTCTCTGTTTATTTTGTGCTGCAATAATCTCAGCTGAATTTCTGGTGGTTGAATATGAAAACGTAATACTATGTCTTTTAAATAATTTCCCATATTTACTTGAAGGTGAGAAATAATTATTTAGTGCTGCAAAAAATTTACGAGGGATATTAGAAGCTATTGAATATGAAAATGGAGCTTTATACCATATAATATTTATTGATATAATCTTCTTATTATTTATATAAACGTTTTTCTCTGGAGATTTTAAATTGTCAAAAAATATGGAATTAGTATGGTATTTTTTAATATTTTATTTTTATAAAGTAAATCAGTTATTCAATGACGTCACTTTGGGTTGACTGAAGTTAAATTTGGTATGGCGTTTCTGCTTGTTAGCGTTATTGAACAGCTAAAATTTTTTCAGATGTTCAGTTAGAATATCACCAATTTGGATTAACTTAATAATATTGTGCTGACATATTATTATTAATTTTAATAATATTATATATATATATATATATATATATATGTGTGTGTGTGTGTGTGTGTGTGTGTATGAATATATATATATATGTATGTATATGTTAATGCGATTGAAACAATTGTTGGATTTTTAAGGTGTGATATAAAATAAAGATAAGATGTTCTTCATGCATATTATTGGTTGTTGTTAACGTTTTTGAGTGCGCACATAAAAAGCTCCTATGCTATTTATTCCAGTTACCGCTCTCTATTCCCATCTTCCAGAGAAATTTTATGGGATGTTTATTAGTCTGGTGCTGCTATAGTATAGGATGAATAGAGCAATTACAAGAACTTTGGGATGGAAATTCATAAATCCTTTAATGCGTTGCTACGTAAGTTTCCACAAACCACATGTTTTTCTTGCTTGCAATATTTGCCTGAAGAAACGAACACATGTATTAATATTTCCCCTTAAAATTCATGGGTATTGTAAATCATATTTGTAAAATCATATGGATGGGGAATACGGCATCAAAACTATGTGGTTTGTGGAAACGTACGTAGCAATGCATTAAAGGTCTTATGAATTTCCATCCAAAAGTTATTATATATATATATATATATATACATACGTGCATACCTACCTACCTACCTACCTACCTACCTACCTACATACATACATACATACATACACACACATACATACATACATACATACATACACACACACACACACACACACACACACACACACACACATATATATATAGTTCTATATTTGAGAGATGAGGAATTATGTACATTATTTACATTATTTACATTTGACGGATATTTGATGGGCATATAGCGTAGTGGTTAAGAGCGCGGGCTACTAACCCCAAGATTCCGAGTTCGATTCCAGGCAGTGACCTGAATAATAATAATAATAATAATAACAACAACAACAACAACAAAAAACATCGAAAAATACCTTAGGAATGA
This sequence comes from Octopus bimaculoides, assembly GCF_046866305.1. Classification (NCBI taxonomy): domain Eukaryota; kingdom Metazoa; phylum Mollusca; class Cephalopoda; order Octopoda; family Octopodidae; genus Octopus; species Octopus bimaculoides. The sequence continues at coordinate 26,529,560 of NC_142946.1, forward strand.
GAACCCAGGTTCGAAATTTCTCCAAGACACCTGATGAAGGCTGGAGAGTATATCAGCCGAAACGTTGTGTTAACAACAAACAAGATGAGGACAAATATCCGTCAAATGTAAATAATGTATAAATATATATACATACCACACACATGAACATACACACACATATACACACACATATATACACAGGGTGGCCATTGGAAAGCTGAAGGGTTTGAAAAAATCATGACTTGTTCGTTTTCAATCATTTTTCTTTTCCTTTCTTTGCATGTTATAGAACATCCCTTGGAGATTAAAATGGATACGTATGACGTCTAGCAACGAGTAAATCTCATAGAGTTTTTCTATTCCTTTAAATGATCAATTATTCAAATTCAGAGAAAATTACGGCAACAATTTACTGTCAGAGTATCCCCAAGAGATAACATGATTCGGAACCTAATCGCCCGGTTTGAAAGAACTGGATCAGTCGGCGATCTTCCGAGAAGAGGTCATAAGCGCACTGTGCGCACTGGCGCAGCGATGGAAGCTGTACAGCAGAGAGTCCTTGAAGATCCATCAGCCTCTATCCGTCGTCACTCTGCTCAACTAGACATCACCAGAACATCGCTTCAGAAGATTCTGAAATTGGATTTTAAAATGTTTCCATCCAAATAAATAAAAAAAAATAAAAGCCATGTATTTGTAAAAGTTATTTTTGTCATGTATCATGCAGTCTTTCAGTGGCCTAACCCTAACCCTGTATACGTATCTATGAACTATATGTATGCGCGCGCGCGCGCGCACACACACACACACACACACACACACACACACACACACACACACACACACACACACACACAAAGATATTTATGAAATATTCTATATTACACACAGGCACACATACACACACACACGATGCCAACAGATGTATTGTGGCTCACTACAGCTGTTTCAGACGTTTTTTTTTTTATTGATGAAGAGAAGTGTTACCTCATGCAGAAACACCGTTTTCATCAGGTGAATACAAGTAAGAATTAACAATTAGAACTTCTCAAGAACAAGTAGATAGTGCCAGATGACTCAGTCGACCCAAATTCAATCACTACGCCAATCAAACACTTTTAATGTAATTCAAACATAAACACAGGCGAAAAACAACTTGAATCGACTGTAAACAGCGTGTAAACTTCTAAAATCGCTTTTAGTCATTGACATCATCAGCGAAATAAGCATTACTTGTATGCCCAAGTAGATTCAGTGTAAAGGAGACATCGTAGAATTTCGTATGGTCAATTGCTGTTGGAAATTGAAAATATTTCTAATCTCACGGCAATTCGACTTACCAGTATTTCAAGAACTCTCATTTGGATAAAATTTAATCAATGCAGACTCAAATAAGTTTCCTCCGATTCCTGACTTCACTCTGGATTTCATATAAACTGGGTTAGTATGAATTACATCAGTGAAACGATCAAAGTAATTGTCCCAAGGAATTTGTATCACATGTATTAATAATATCGTAACAATGGAATCCTATTTTTCAATAATAAATGCTTTATCATCATTATTTTAAGATGATTCATGCATTTTCACGATATTATACATAATTATATCTGTGTACGCACATCATTATCCACAGAAAATACATACATACGATCCAAATTTTCTGTAATGTATGTATGTATACATATATATATGTGTGTGTGTGTGTGTGTGTGTGTGTGTGTGTGTTTGTGTGTGTGCATGTATATGTACATGCATATATGCGTGCGTATGTATTTGTATGTGTGTACCTATTTATGTGGATGTATTTGTAGGTATATATGGATTCATACGTATGTACATGTGTGTGTGTGCGTATTGGTATTTCTATATGTGTACGTGTATGTATTTATATGTATATATATATATATTTATTTATGTGTTTCAGCCAAGTGGCTGCGGTCATGCTGGTGCACCGTATTTTTAAAATTCTTTTATTTGTTTCAGTCATTTGACAGCAGCCATGCTGGAGCACCACATTTAGTCGAACAAATCGACACCAGGACATATTTTTTGTAAGCTTAGTACTTATTCTATCGGTCTCTTTTTGCCGAACCGCTAAGTTACGGGAACGTAAACGCACCAACATCAGTTGTCAAGCGATGGTAGGGGACAAACAGACACACAAACACACACACACACACACACACCACACACATATACGACGGGCTTCCTTCAGTTTCCGTCTACCAAATCACTTACAAGGCTTTGGTCGGCTTGAGGCTATAGTAGAAGACACTTGCCCAAGGTGCCACGCAGTGGAACTTAACCCCAGAACCATGTGGTTGGTAAGCAAGCTACTTACCACACAGCCACTCCTGCGTCTATTATATATATATATATATATATATATATATATATATATATATATATATATATATATATATGCATATATACATACATATATATGTTTATATATGCATATATGGGTACAGGACATCACAAAACGTAAACAACATGAAATACGAAAACAAAGTTGGGTGCGGAAACAATGAGAGAAACAAATGGAAAACAAGACAAGTAACATAAAGAATGACCCTTCGTCAGTTGTCGGCTATCCATCTACACCTCATTTCAAGCATTGAACGACAATATGAGACTTCGAAGGCAATTGCTCCCATAAAAGCCAAAATAAAATTTGGGATTTTGCCGAGGGTCAAAGCTGGTAACAAAAACAGGACAGTGGGGACATACAAGGAAACCGAACGAAAACAAACATGGAGGGTCGTTAGACCAGACAAAATAAAGTAGCGAACGCTGGAGAAATATTGTCTTTGACAAGAGAAAAGTTAGAAGAGGAGAGAGATAGGAATACGTGCAGTCTGTAAGGAATACTGTGCAGGCGAAATGGCCCAATGGTTAGGGCAGCGGACTCGCAGTCATAAGATCGGGGTTTCGATTCTCAGACCGGACTTGAGTGTTTATTGAGCGAAAACATCTAAAGCTCCACGAGGCTCCGGCAGGGAATGGTGGAAAACCCTGCTTTACTCTCTCAACACAACTTTCACTCATTCTTCCTGTTTCTGTTGTACATATATTTCGAAGGGCCAGCATTGTCACGCTCTGTGTGACGCTGAATCTCCAGTGGTTTACCGTTAAGTTAAATGTTTTTAAGAGATAAATTTTGAAAGCTGCATTCCCTCGCTTTCAGTAAATATGTTGCTTATTTTTTGGTAGTTTTTGACTTATTTAGTCCCTCGAAGCGTGAGGCATTACTACACAGTTTATATATAAATTATATATATATATATATATATATATATATATATATATATATATATATATATATATATATATATATATATATATGTATGTATGTATGTATGTATGTATGTATGTATGTATGTATGTATGTATGTATCTATGTATATACAAATATACTGCACATGAATACGCACACTCACAAACGTTATAAGGCTATTAATCTACATCAGCTACTTTTCTTCCGTTAAACATTTACAAGATGTTTACCTTCCATACATGATATTCGCTGTGAATATAACTTGATATTACTGGAATCTACTTGAATTTGGTTTGTCATGTCAATTTTGGGGAGGATTCTGTGAAGTAAGTGCTATTAGTGAGATCTATGTCTTTGCCATAAGAACTAATTTTAAGAGAAATTTCGTGTTTATCTTTTCTTACAGCATTCTGTTTATTGTTTTATAAATAACTTTTATCCATTAGCAATAATTCTATCGTGACTATTAGAAATATTTCAAATTACTAAATTTTCAAGAGTTGCAGCTTATCAAAGCAGTAAGATGTCGAACAGTTGACTGACGGCTCGGGCGTTTATATCCCATCCTAAAATCCGCGACCGAGGCATTCAAGTCTCACTAATTCAGTCTATCAGCTGTAAAAAAAGTTACCAATTGCAATATCAATATAGTTCTTACGTCTTCACGCCGGATGAATATGCACAATTAGTGAAAAACAATGAGTGAAAGTGTTACAATCTATCAGGTATATATATATATATATATATATATATATATATATATATATATATATATATATATATATACAGGATGCGATGGGTAAATTGCCGCCGTCTTATATTTTTAATTTCGCGCATGCGAATTGTTTGTTTTTGATTTTGTCGAGTACACAGTATAGTTGGGGAACGTCTGTGAGAAAAACAGCACCATGATGCAATTCACTCTGCCAGAAATTTGGAGTTGACATGCTGTACTGCTTCGCATTCACGCCTGAAGTTCCAATACGAACATTTCGGAGTGTTTGGGTGTCAATCTGAGGACAGTGCATGTACCGAGAGTGATAAAAATTAAATATCCAGTCAGCATCATGGTGTTTGGAGTGATCACTAGTGATGGAAACGTTATGCCTCCATTTATCTTCCCACACGGCTTCAGACTCAACACGGAGTCCTACATCGAGTGCCTGGAGGAGGTAGTGCTGCCCTGGGTCAAGAGGGTGGCTGCTGGAAGATCCTATGTCTGGCAACAGGTCTCTGCACCATACCACACAAACAGGAACATCTACTCATGGCTGTCAGACAGTATCTGCAACTACATCAGCCCTAACATCTGGTCACCTAACTCGCCAGACTGCAACCCTCTTGATTATTATGTATGGGGCACAGTTGAGCGAGAGACCAACAAAACTCCTTGTAATGCCAAAGATGAACTGAATGCAAGGATTATGGCAGCATTCACCAACTTAAACAAGGAGACAGTCCAGAAGTGTTGTAGGAGATTCCGTCTGAAGGCCGTGGATGAAGCCAATGGTGATTTTATTGAATAAATTTACTCTTTAGTATTTCAAGATATCTTTATGTAATTTTGGTAAATACTGTATTTCCCGGCGTCGAAGACACTTCGTCTTTGAGGATGCACACTAATTTTGACAAACAAAATTTTGAAAAAAAACAAAAAACAAAAAAAAACATAAAAATAAGGTCCCGGCACTTCGGGTCTTGTTACTTTTACAGATGCAATGAAAAAAAAAATCACTGTAACTTCCAGCACGCCACTTAAAATGTTCGTAGCATTTATTTTGGCTGTTCGTCTAACACTTATTTGCACTATCCCTTACGTTGGCTAACCATGGTTGTTTCCCGCTGTGACCCCACACTCGCTTTCTGTAAAACTATCAAAAGGCAATACTCACCTACCTTACCAATTTGTTTTGTGGGACCATTAGTACACAGACATGGTATGGTAAGTTTACTCTCAGAAATTACACCTATCGTTATGTACCCATTGTAATACTGAAACTACACAACGACAGGGATGGATTCAGAGGGATGCAACCCCACCAACCAAGAAGCTTTTCAAATTCAACTGTTTTGTTTAAATATGTGTGATGGAAAGCATATTTTGGTACCAGCAACAAACAACCCTTGAAGGGTTCAGTATAAAAATTAAATCTTTCAGTATCTCTGAACATATCACATTATCATTTCATTGATCAATTGTAATAAATCAGACTTCAGACCCACCCCCACCAGAAATTTATGGATCTACTCCTGCACTACGATACTCCAGTTTGGCTATTCATTCTTCGACTCAGCAGTAATTTTTATCTTCATTTGTTTCGTCAGGAATGTTTCACTTCATGCAAGTGGACGGGGCTACAGCTGGGGCAGGATTTTAAGATTTTGGTAGTATTGGATGTAGAATTATACAATGCTTTTTTTTTGTCCCAGACAAAGGAAAAACTAAGCTCCACAATAGGAAATTTATTGTAACACAGAATAACATTTTATTGCCCAATTACACTTTGTAAAAATATATGAACACGGCATCTCAGATAGAACAAAATAAAAATAAGATAAAGATTAAAGTAAAATCTACACTATAAAAAAAAACATTTCAATCATAAAATCCTGAAAGTATTTTGCTTATTGCTACCATTTATAGAAGTACCACACAAACATTACATCCCAAATAGAACAAAATAAAAACAGAACAGAGATTAAAATCTGCACAGTTAAAATATTACAAATGAGAAAACATATTTTAATCTTCAAATTCTGAAAATATTTCACGTTATTACCATTTGTAAAGCTTTCACACGGATATGACAAAACAAACATTACAATTAAATTACAAAGGAAAAAGATTAAAAAGTGTGCAAATATTAAACGTACGGGTATAAGGAAAATATTTCACTCCTCAAATCCTGTAAACTGACTGCAGTCATCCAAAGCCCCAAAGCCAGAAAAATCATCAGGATCATCAATACCTTCCGAAGTGTCACTATCTTCAAACAGAATGTCATCTTCTGTGCCATCCAATGCATTACTGATGCCACATTTTTAAAAAGATTTTACTACTACTTCAATTTTCAGAGTGTTCCATGATTTCAGGACCCACTCGCACACCTGAGCAATTGTTGGCCTTTTCAAACGACCTGTTGGAGTTAGATCATGGTCCTTAACTGTCATCCACTGATTCTCCTCTTCTCTCATAAATGCCTTAAAAGGCTTTTTGGCGGTGCTCCAAAATGCCTCTCTGCAGCCCTGTTGCTATGCTGTTTGGCATATTCAATTACATGTAGCTTTAGCCGATTGTGTAAGTCCTGGGGTCGATTTGTTCACCTAAAGGCGGTGCTACAGCTTGGCCGTAGTCAAATGACTGAAACAAATAAAAGAATATATGTATACTTTATTAAAAAGCAGCAGAAATATCACAGCAAAAGTATCACAAAAACTGTTACTCAGAGTTTCCCGTTCCCGTTCGTCGGACAGTTTTTTCTTTCGTTAACACCTTTCACCCAGCCTTGGAAATCACCCACACCATATCTGATACTTCTGTTTGCTCTCTGGACATCTCCGTCAAAATACACAATATCCACCTCTTCACCTTTGTCTACTATAAACCTACTGACTCCCACTTCTACCTCCACTACACTTCCTCTCACCCTAAGCACATGAAATCTGCCATACCTTTCTCTCAATTTCTAAATATTTAGATAATATAGCTATATAATTATGTAGCTATATGTAGTTTAGTTTTTAAGTTCTTAAACTAAACGGAAGGGATTAACTCATGATTAATCATTTAATATGCATGCATGCATTCCATTTTGGTGCAAGGATTATAACTACGTAATTAAGAGAAGCAGTGTATGTTTCAACAAGTGTTAGAACCTTGCACTGAATCTAAATTTTCATTAAGTGTGTCTCTGCATTGGTAGTACACTCACACTTTAGTTTTATTTCAACCATTTCTGTGACTACCATTTCAATTTGTACTTGTTATAAATTTATCTTTCATTACCTTTTATCATGAGCTCTTACCCGTCTGACGTCAGATTAAACGTTCTTCTCAACTTACAAATAAGTAGAGTACCCTTACAAATATGTTCAACAAGGACTATTGGCAAGTTATGATACTATATATTGGAGTTTTCTTGTAAGAAGGATTGGCGCAACAATATGATGTGCTAAATTATTAACGTTTTTTCAGTTTTCTATTAATACTTTTGCATTCAATTCACAAGGTCTATGAAGTGTATGCTTCGCAATAAATATTATGTCAAATGTGGTCTTTTTTGAGTATTAGAATGTTGTTTTAGGACTCTCTAAGCTTGGTACGAAAATGATAGGTACAACCCCAGTCTGAGCTTATTTTTGAGCTTATAGCAATGACTTTCTTTGTGTGTACGTGTGTGTGTGTGTGTGTGTGTGTGTGTGTCTGTGTGTATGAGTGTGTGTAGATAAAATTACTCAAAATTGCTTTTTTGTTTTTTTGTTGCTCAAATATAAGTTCAGTACTATTGTCTTTCTATATAAGCTGATTTTCAATAGACATTAATAATCTGGGGACTTACTACCACTGGAAGTTTATTTCTAATCGTCACATATTTTTGAAATTATATTTTCTGAAAGTTTATGACAACGCTTAAAATATTTAAAATGAAAGAGGAAGAAATGAGCTACCGTACATAGGTTCTAAATTTTCTTCACAAAACCTATCCCTTTATTTATAAATATTCTTGACAATATTAGCACAGTACTTTGACCTGCATCGCGCACACTAACCTAGTTCATTGTGCTTTATTGTATAGGATTTTAGCTGACAAAGACAGTCATTAATCTTATACTAAAAACTATATTAAATTTTTCGTTAGTGTTTGGTGTCTTCCACTTAACATTGTATAGGAATATACTTATTTACTTGAGATTCTAAAAATATTCACTATTAGAGGTTTACTTATCTGAAAATTTGACTAACTTTTCATTTGACTTTAGAACTTAAGATTGAAAATGAAAATAAATGAAAATCAATACTTTTCAAATTTATAAATGGTCGAACTCAATCATTATCTGCATTTTTTTTTATTAAATTTTATATCGAGCATTAAAATATTATCTTTCACCCGTGCATATACACACATAAATATATTGTTCTGGGGGTGTGTTTATGTCAGATGTTATGCAGAGAGAGAGAGAGAGAGAGAGAGAGAGAGAGAGAGAGAGAGAGAGAGAGAGAGAGAGAGAGAGAGAGAGAGAGAGAGAGAACTGAGAGGAGAAAAGTTTCATGTGTAAACTAAATTAATATTATTTATTTGTATTATAGCTACAACTACTTTCATATCTCACAATTCCAAACACATTTGAAGCTGTCTGTAACAATTTGAAATGAATTTCTTGAAATAGAAAATAACTGAAGCATAACGAAGCAGATACACAGTGCAATAATAATGTTTACATAATGTAGAACAATAATAAAAGTACACAAATAAATAATGCATATTAATAATATAAATGTGTAAGATGGTGAGCTGGCAGAACCGATAGCACGCCGAGCAAAATACTTAACAGCATTTCGTACGTCTTTACGTTCTGAGTTAAAATTCCGTCGAGGTTGGCTTTGCCTTTCATCCCTTTCGAGGTCGATAAAATAAGTGTCAGTTGAGCACTGACTTCAATGTAATCGACTTACCCCTTCCCTGAAATTGCTGGCCTTGTGTGAAAGATTGAAACCAATTATATAACCGTGTATATGTGTGTGTATATGTATGTATATATATATATACACACATACATACATATATATATGTATATATATATATATATATATATATATATATATATATCTATATATCTATATATATATATATATATATATATATATATATATATATATATATATATATATATGTATAGTATAGAACACTCTGTAAGTTGTCATAATAGGACTCAGAGTTTCAAATGTCGGAGCTACGAGCTACGATGCATTTTTGTCGGCTATTTTGACAATAGACGCTATGAAAAAAAAGAACCGTTGAATAAAAGGGAAGCTACTCTAATAGACAGGAAACATTATAAAAGACAAAAAATAGAAAATAAAAATTTTAAAAAATGCATGCAACCATATTCCCATAATACATATAATACCTTCTGAGTTCGTAAAGTTCCTTAGACCCCGCTACATGTCTAAATTCAAGAACTGAACTTTTTGGATCATGTCCACACGTGATAAAATACTTGTTACGGTTTTGGGTCCCCCAAAATCACGGATAGAACCTGCTTTTTTTAATTATGTACTCGTACAAGCGTTCCGTATGTCTTAACATTTTTTATTGTTTTATATGTAATTTTATACTTTTCATTTTTCCTTTTTTAATTGTGTGATTGTATACGCGTGTGTATATGTATGCATATATTAAATGTGTATATGTGTGCGTGTCTATATGTATGTATATCTGCGGTTGTAAGTGTGTTGGTAGGAGGGTATATATGTATGTATGCGTATATCTGTTTACATATGTATATATATGTATATTCATATATGCGGTGAGTGTGAATACATGCCTGTACAAGTATGTATATATGTATGTGTTTGTGTATATGTGTGAGTATATTTTATATGGATAAATGTCTAATATATTTGTAAGCATACATCTATGTGTATATGAAGATGAAGTTGCGGGTGTGTATATTTATTCATGTATGCGTATGTATATGCATGTGTGCGTGTAGAGATGTGTATATGAGCACGTAAATGTACGAATATGTTTTGTGTATGTATGGGCATATATATATATATATATATATATATATATATATATATATATATATATATATACATGTTTGTGTGAGTTTGTACGTTGTAGGCTTTACGAACGCAAAAGGTTTTATATGTATTGTGAGAATATGGTTGCATGCATTTTTTATAAGTTTTATTGTTTATTTCTTATCTTTTATAATTTTTCCTGTCTATTAGAGTAACTTCCCTTTTATTCAACGGTTTTTTCATAGCGTCTATTGTCAAAATAGCCGACGAAAATGCATCGTAGCTCTTAGCTCCGGCATTTGAAACTCTGAGTTCTATTATGACAACTTACTGAGTGTCCTATACTATACATATATAAATTACTCTATTTACCTAATATCGAGGTCTCATTCTTTTGTTGTCATATTATTATTATTATTATTATTAATATATATATATATATATATATATATATATAAACAAATAGTAAATGAGTATATGCATATATACGTACAGGTATGTGCATACCGACATCCACCTGTATGTATAGGTGCATATCTGGGTACAGGACATTGCAAACAAAACGTAGACGAGAAAACACACAATCCACACAGAGAACATTCTACTTCATCAGCTACCCACGTTTTAACACCGGCGTTTCGACGAGCTTGGGCAGGACACATCGTTAAAACGGCTCATCCCATGGACCGCAGATTAAATTTGTATACGCAAATTAAATCTTGCCATGGAGGAATGTAGTGGCGGACAAAAAACAAGACAGGAAAACAAACAGAAAAGGCTTTACGGCCAGACGAGAAAAATCATGTGTGTATGAACGCTGTGAGGCACGAACTTGAAAGGGACGAAGGTTTGCGTGTTTGCTCGGCGATAGCCAAGGAAGAAAAGGATTATTGACCGGAAGCATGTGACCATGCCGGTGTAAGGGGAAGAGAGAGAGAGTGGTAAAGGGAGAAACAAAGGGAGGAAGTAGAATAGGTGAGCAACGAGAGGAAAAGAGAAAGGCGTATATATACACATATATATGTATACATACATACATACATCCACACACACACACACACACACACACACACACACACACACACACACACACATATATATATATATATACAAATTAAAAGGGTAAAGGATTATCAATTTATTAATTAATAAATCAATTAACAATTAATAATTTTTACCAAGCCCATCGGTATGAAAGCACCATTATTGGTGGAGAACTTATTTAAAAGCTCATATATATTTATAAATATAATTAAGGGATCAGCAAATATTTGCTTCACCATATACCGAAGTTCAGAAATAGCAGCTAAAAAAGCTGAGAATCCCACAGATAGCATCACTTGTAACTCACAAAGGCAAAAACAAGAAGAAAAAACAATGAATACCTAACCAATTCCGATGTTTAACAGTAGACGCGTTTCAGGATTACGATTGATAATAATCAATTTCCTTCATCAATACTGTATTCCAGTAGTAAATTTGACTATGCTAGCAAACTGTGTAAGCATGGACGAATAACATTCCACACCGACACAGTTCTGAAAGCATAACCGAATCCACCTCGGTCAGTCAGTCTAATTGTCCTTCCCTCAAGAAATTACCATGTGCGCGACAAGTGATATCGCAGAGAATCTGCGTATACTAACTGGGAGTGATATATATACATTAGGAAGTTAATTGTTATAGCCGTAAAGGGGTCTTGTCAATCCCAAATGGCCGAAGGTGCGTAACCTCCCTACAACTGGAAGAAGAAATACGTCACGGTCAGTTAGTTTTGTAAACAAAAAATATTTGTCCGCGCAGGAGGTGTTACAGGCGGGATGGGCTTATATCGGTTTCAGCCGTGGTGATTTACAAAGCTGCTGCGCAGGTCTATTCAACGAATGGGGAATCAACTCACACACGCACACACACACACACACACGCACACACACACACCCACACACACCCACACCCACCCACCCACCCACCCACACATACTCACACACACGTCAATTTCATATATCTTTCAATTTCTGCTCTGTGCAAATAAAATTCTTTTCGGATACAACTGCTTACAAAAATAGGGATTAATGTATAATTTCTTTCTATGTTCATAATTAAATCAATGTTTTAATGATTAGAGAGAGATCCAATAAAATAGCTCCCAGAAACAGACTACGTACAAATACGTCAATCATCACGGCACACACCTTCACTCACTCACTCTCTTTCTCACCCTCTTTCTCTCTCACATACACACGCGCAAGCACGCATGCACGCACACGTACACACACACACACACACACACACGCGCGCGCGCGCACGTCCATTTCATATATCCTCTTTCAATTTCTGCTCTCTGCAAATAACATTTTTACGGATACAACTGCTTACAAAAATAGGGATTAATGTATAATTTCTTTCTATGTTCATAATTAAATCAATGTTTTAATGATTAGACAGAGGTTCAATAGAATAGCTCTCAGAAACAGACAACGTACAAATTCGTTCTTCACAACTCCTGAAGCTGTTTTCTGACAAGGAGGGTGGGGAGTCAATTGAAACAGGGGACCCGATATGATAAAGTTGAGAAACGCTGTTATAGATTATGCATAACCGAAAACGATCACGGCCACATCATCCAAATAGACCGGGTGAAACTGGGCTTAGCTGCTAGTATATATATATATATATATATATATATATATATATATATATATATATATAATAATAAAGGAGTTACGACGCAAAAACGTATAAATTCAAAAGAACATATTTATCTTCTTCAATATATATTTCAGTATAAAGAATTCATTAAGATGCTTAAATCAAAATTTCTTTACACATCATTCAGGAACAGATATAACATCAGAAAAAATACATTCCGTTTAAAAACACAAACCGTTCATGGCGAAAAAATTTCACAATTACAAAAAACGAACAAGAGTAAGCACATAAATGCGAAACAAGGCGGAAAAAGTAGTACTCGAATACCAGAGGTAGAGTAATATGCTTTATTAAAAACCAGCAAAAATATCACAAAAACTGTTAGTCAGAGTTTCATGCTCCCGTTTATCGGACAGTTTTGTTTAGAATGGAACAAAAATAAGGTTATAAGCAAAAATACTATTAGTTCAATAGATACACATTTAAAAATGGTTTTGTTTCATTGGGCCTTTCAACTAACGGTATTTTCAATGACCGGTTGCATGCAATAACACATTTCGGTATAAAATCATCTTATTACAAAAATTCGAAGAAAACCTTAAATCAAAAATAACTTCTAAAAAAGAGCAGAACCTGAATACCCAGGGTAAATAATTAGCTGTAAAATATTAATCAATTGATACATTAAAAGTTATATCCGTTTAAAAAAATATTTTTTATAAGATGATTTTATACCGAAATGTGTTATTGCATGCAACCGGTCATTGAAAATACCGTTAGTTGAAAGGGCCAATGAATTAAAGCCATTTTCAAATGTGTATCCATTGAACTAATAGTATTTTTGCTTATAACCTTATTTTTGTTGCATTCTAAACAAAACTGTCCGACGAACGGGAGCGTGAAACCCTGAGTATCAGTTTTTTGATATTTTTGGTGTGTTTTAATAAAGTATATATATGTATATATATATATATATATATATATATATATATATATATATATATATATATATATATATGGGAGAATATACAAATAATAACAACAGACGAGGACAGGTGGTGTAAATAACAAAAGTATATATTAGTATGACGCTCGGGAATACGGAAAGTCTTTGATGTTTCGAGCTACGCTCTTCAACAGAAAGAATACGGAGACAAGGAGAAAAACACGGAGAAAAAAAAAAAAAAAAATATATATATAGAGAGAGAGACTTAGACAGATACAGGAGAAAATATGCAAAGATGGCGGGTATTTTATAATAGGTTTAGTGTTTGTGATGATTTCGAATCAAAACGCTACTTTATGTATATGGTTTGTAAGGAATCAGTAGTTCTGCAAATGATATATGAGTTTAAAGTGTTGTCTTTGGCATTAATAAATGACATGTTTAGAATTACGAGAGTCCATAGAACTTCTTTTTAATTGCGGATTCCGTTGATTAGAGTGGATACAAGATGACATTCTCCAATCTAGATAGAGTGATGAATGCAGAATTAAAAATGTTGGCCTGGGACATAGTGAACCACATGATTACCGGATCATTTTTCTTTTACACTATAAAAAGATAGAAGTGGTTAAAAAGTAAAACAAAAGAAAAACATTCTCATCGATGAAAAAGAATAAAGAAATATATATTTAAAATGTTGTAAATTTCAGTTTTTGAAACCCTCACCACACCCAAAACTAATAAAATTAGAAAAAAAAAAGTTCCGCATTTTGTTTTACAAGTGTATCTGCAAATAAATGATCAATGTAAAACAGTGAAATAATTGAATTTGTTCAGTATCTGTTGCTAAGAATATTATTAGATCTTCATGATGTTTGACGTGACATAATTAACAAAGCTAGTTGAGTTAAAAGAAGCGTGGGCAGGCCAAAGTACTTAATAATATCCTTTCTAAACACACTTCATACTGAGCAATGAAACTAAACCATTACTGAACCGGAAGCTTTGCTGGTTGCTCGGAGAAATACTATGTTTGAACTTAAAGCGATTTTGACAACTTAGCAGAATACTCTTGTCAGTTTTCTGGTAATAGCCTGTGTACAAATTTCCGATGTAAGTGCTTCACTTACTTATTCTCAGTATCTGTGTTATAAATTCAAAGACACAACAAAGAACAACCTATTGCTATGGCAATATAATCAAGACGTTAAACGTTACAAAAACAACCCCAGAAGTATTATAATTAAAAAAGAGAAATAGACGTACTGCCATTATTGTTCCTTTACAGAATTCTCAGGCAATTGTAACTTTTGATTCACTATCACTTTATTTTTGTATTTGTTTTGCAAAATTTTGGATGCGAAGCATTGCCTCCTTCATAGGACATCAATAACTTCAACATATATTCTATTAAAAAATTATATGTATTAAACTGATTGACAGAAAATGCTGTGTTCATGGTTTTTGCAGGCTCTCCGAGACTAGCGAGATCGACTCAGTTAATGTTTCTCTGAGGCCGGGAAGGAATTCTGGAGGATCTGCATTCTAAGAAAGAAAGACTGCAAGTAGGGGTTACTGCTGGGCCTGTGTGGCTTGGGGTGAACACCAAATAAATGATGAGAGGAGATATGAGTAAAACGGGAGAACTTGAATGATGATGACGTGCAGAGCGAGAGAGAGAGAGAGAGAGAGAGAGAGAGAGAGAGTAGAAGAAAGAGGAGAGAAACAGTAGAGAACTTGTTTGGAGTATGTTTAGATGTGACTTCCTAAGCCTATCAGTCAGTTGGCCTTTCTTTTATTGCAATATACAATATGTGCACGTGTGTGTGTGTGTGTGTGTGTGTGTGTGTGTGTGTGTGTGCACTTGCGCGCTCTCGCGTTGCGGTAGTTTTACACATGTAAGGTTAGTACTTCATTGTGGGTCTTGCCTGAATTCCGTTGAGGGTGAGTTGTTAAATATTTTATATTTTTCTCGCTCTGAAGTGGAAATCTAGTCTTTGTGATGTAGTGTTTAGTGTGTCAAAGATATGTACTCAATAGTAGTGTCCCTCAGTGATGGGGTGACCCATATTTTTATATACATATATATATATGTACGTGCAAACACACACACACACACACACACGCACACATACACACATACACACAGACACATACACACAGACACACAGACACACACACATACACACACGCACGCATACACACACGCACACAAGCATACACACACACACACATATACACACATACACACAGACACAGACACAAACACACACACACACACACACACTTGTATGTATGAGCGTGTATTTTTGTGTGTGTTTAACAAAAAGGAGGCCAACTGGATAGAACATAAATATTTCTGTAGCTTGGAATGAAGATCGAACTAATTAGATTATGCATTGTTAGAACTACTTAAAAATTCATTTTACTTCCGTTTGAAGATGCCAAATGATAAGAGCACTGTGTTAGTTATTAACATACTAGCAAGATTGTAATCCTGTTTTTATCTAAACGTAAAAAACTCCAAATTACTCTACAAATCGTACTTTGTTCTCTGTTTTGCTTTAACTAGGTTATGTCATCTTTCCAGCTTGCATAAATCAGCCCTACCGTAGCTAGCAATGTTGACACTAATATATATGCACAAAAATATATATACATACTAGTACACACACACACACACGCACACATTTACACGTAAATATCGAACGATACCGCATTGATGGATAAATATTCTTTATTCGTGAAATAACCAGATTACTATTGATTTCATTTTGAGAGAGATATCTCTCAACAACTCTTCAACTCTGTCACATGGGACATTGGGGTACGTCTCCATCTTGAGAAAAAACACAATAAAATCACGGGAGATTGCGCGAGATTTTGGAGTAAACAAATAAATATACTTCTCAAGGGGGAGTAACTCCCAAATTATTATCTCTTGTATTAGATATTAAGTTTGAGTTATAATTTTATATGTGCATACACTCACATAACCATACCTGTATTATACGCATTTAATGCATATTTAATGTGTGCACTCAGTAGTTCGTATTTGCATATATGTGTGCGCCTGCTCGCGAAGTTTCACATGTTTTTCACATGTTGGTGTTGCGAATTCATAGTTTGTGTATATATTTATATAAAAGTTTGTGCATATATTCATAAACCTGTGTGCATATTCATTCTGAGAATGAATATGAGTATCATACACATATGAACACATACACATGTATGTGCATGTACACACACATGCATGGACGCACGTACACACAGATATATATATTTATGCACACACACACACACACACACACACACACACACACACACACACACACACACACACACATCCATGTAACCAATCACGTGCTTTTCTTGGACATTTTTCTTACCTCTGAACCTTCTTCTTTCCACTTTCTGACGAAGAGTCATGCTCGAAACGTTATACATCCACTCTTGTATCCATCTAACACTGAGCATCAACCTAATACATTCCACGTGTACGTCCTTTTGATTTTTGTTATTTAGTTATTTTTGATTTTCGATTTGCCTACACACACACACACACACTTATAAATATATATCACGCACATGCGCATTGTTTGTTTTTGATTTTGTCGACTACACAGTATAGTAGGTTCAGTAGGGTATCGTTTGTAAGAAAAACAGCACCATGATGATGCAATTCACTCTGCTTCAAATTTGGAAACGACATGCTGTACTGCTTGGCATTCACGCCAGATGCTCCAATACGAACATCTCAGAGTGTTTGGGTGTCAATATGAGGACAGTACATGTACCGAGAGTGATAAAAATCAAACGCCCACTCAACATCATGATGTTTGGAGTGACCACTAAGGATGATGACGTTATGCCTCCATTCATCTTCCCATACGACCTCAAACTCAATACGGAGGCCTTCATGTCGTTGGAAAACTAGCTTCTTACCACATGGTTACAGGTTCAGTTCCACTACGTGACACCTTGAGCCAATGTCTTCTGCTATAGCCTCGGTGGAGCCAAAGCCTTGGGAGTGAATTTGGTAGACGGAAACTGAAAGAAACCCGTCGCATATGTCTGTATGTATGTATGTATGTATGTATGCATATATATATATATATATATATATATATATGGCCCTAGGCCATATTCTGTTTATTTATTCGTTGTTTCGTCCCTCGTCCGTCCACTACCAGTCTCATCTTGAATTATTTTTATCCATTTTCGTATTTCCGTATTTCTTGTTCATCCTTGCTTGTCCGTCTCGTTTTGCTTTGTTATGTTTTGGACGCATTCCCAGCTGGTGTTCTTGCTGGTTGCCTCCAGAGTTGAGCATTGTTATTGATAATGCCACAAAATTGCGCTCAACACCCTTGCCGATAACTGATGAGGAGTTGTATTTGTTTTCTGTCCGTCTGTGCATGCAATATATTTTAACTGCTAAAATGCAAATTCAATTCAGTCACCGTAGAGAAAGTATTTCTCTTATGGTAAAAAGGTGTGAAAGCACACTATTTGTTCAGTGTTGCCATCTATCAGCAATCCCAGATATCGATGTTACAAGTTACTTGGCTTTTATCGATGGGATGTACCTACGAGAGGCAACTCTGAACAAATTTTATAAAGCGAAAGCTTTACGTAAAATACAGCAAACAACGTTGACAGATTTGCGCTGGTAAGCCGCCTGATCATGGAAAAATAACAAAATGTTGGCGCTAACCACTGTTTAGGTATAAGCAAAATTTAGGTTAGTTAAAATATATTTGTGACATATTATAACTGCTAAAAGGCAAATTCACTGGAGTTATCGTGGAGAAAATATCTCTCTTATGGTAAGAGAAAAAATTCTCTACGGTAACTGCAGTGAATTTGCCTTCTAGCAGTTAGAATATGTCACAAATATATTTTAACTAACCTAAATTTAACTTATGCCTAAACACTGCTTGGCGCTAACATTTCCTTACACACACACACACACACACACACACACACACACACACACACACACACACACACACACACACACACACACACACACATGTATACCTATCTATGTATCTATATGCGTGCATATATATATATATATATATATATATATATATATATATATATATATACATATATATATATATATATACATACATACATACATATATAGGTACAGGCGTGACTGTGGCAAGAAGCTTGCTTCCCAACCATATGGTTCCGGGTTCAGTCCCTATGCGTGGCAACTTGGGCAAGCGTCTTCTACTATAGCCTTTGGCCGACCAAAGCCTTGTGTGTGGATTTGGTAAACGGAAACTGGAAGAAGCCCCTCGTGTATATATATATATATATATATATATATATTTTTTTTTTATTGTAGTTTCAGCTTAGAGCTGCGGCCATGCTGATGCACCGCCGTGTTGCTACACTGTTATTACAGGGAGCTTCTTACAATATGTGCCACTTGGTGAAGAATGGAGTTTGATTTAGTAACCCTGATTTGCACCTCCTGCCGCGAGGTAGGTTCATCTGGGACTCTCGATAGGAAGAGGTCCAGCTTTGATTTAAAAACCCCTACATCCACTTTGTGCAGGTTCCTCAGGCTCTTTGGGTGAATATTAAAAAGCTGTGGGCCCCTGAAACCCAAACTGTTGCAGTAACTGGTCCTGAAGCGCGATGACATTGCTGGGATCTTTGGCACTATGCAGTGTCGTCCCGTTCTGGCATTGGTGTAGCTTTCAATGCCAAAATTTGCCACAATTCCTTCCAGGATCTTCCAGATGTATATTACTGCATACCTCTCCCGCCTTCTCTCCAGGGAGTAGAGTCTTAGCTGTTTCAGCCCTTCCCAGTAGCTGAGCAGTTGCAAAGAGACAATCTTCTTTGTGAATCTTCTCTGGATTGCTTCAAGGTCTGCTGTTAATTTCACACTGGTGGGTGACCACAGCTGTGAGCAGTAATCCAGGCGGCTGAGGACGAATGTCCTCCAGAGGATCATCATGGTTTCCTTATCTCTGGTTCTGAATGTTCTCAGGATCCATCCAGCCAATCGTCTGCACTTTGTTGCCATCCTGGTAATGTGCACTTGGAAAGAGGTATCATCACTCATGTCGATACCCAGGTCTCTCACTGATTTAGGTTCTGGGATTGAAATTCCCTGCGGACCAGTGTACTCTATAAGTTTCATATTCAGTTTTGGACGTTGGTAGCGCAGGGCTTGGAATTTTTCAGCATTAAACTGCATATTATTGTCCTCAGCCCATCTGTAATCTGAGTCCAACTCCTGCTGCAGGTGTGCAACATCACTGGAGTTCTGTATCTTCTGCGAGACTTTTGTATCGTCTGCGTAGCTTGTAAGAGTGGCTATCCGGGCACTTCAAGGCATATCTGAGAGAGCGACTTTAAAAAGCACTATAAAAAGCAATGGTCCCAAGACAGTGCCCTGTGGAACACCGCTCATTATTTGTGTTTTCATAGAGGTGGCTCCATTAGCCACTACTGCCTAACTTCTATCTTTCAGAAAGTCATGTAACCACTCTCCAAGTTTTCCAGCTATGCCAAGATCACGCAGTTTGTGGCATATCACACAATGACCCATTTTGTCAAAAGCTTTTGCAAAATCAAGGTATATTACGTCCACATTTGAGTTGTTGAGTAACTGCCTCAACACCCAGTCATAATGCTGTAAGAGCTGGGTCAGGCAGCTCCTACCTGGTCGAAAGCCATGTTGGGTATCACTCAGCAATTTATTTTCTTCAAAGAATGCGATTAGTTTTCCTCTGACTATCCTTTCCATGACTTTGCTGATGTGTGAAGTCAGAGAGATAGGCCTATAGTTTTTGGCATCTGCTCTGCTTCCCCCTTTATGGATTGGGCATATTATTCCCTCCTTCAGCTTGCTTGGCAGTCTGCCGTTTGCGAGAAAGCTCTGGAAGAGGATCTGGAGGGGTTTTGCCAGGGCATGCTTTCACGATTTAAGGAGGATTGCTGGGAAACCATCAGGGCCAGCAGTTGAGTTTGTGTCCACTTCATGTATAGCTAGTAGTACATCTTCTTCGCTATTGTTGATGTATTCTATCGTAACTGCCTCACTGGTTATAGGGGAGGTAGCAAAGAAGTCCACTGGTTTGTTCACTTGTCTGTGCTCCAATGGAGTGGTGAAGACACTTTTGAATTGCTCATTCAGTACCTCACTGATCCTAGTTGGACTGTCTGTGAGGGAGCCATCCTTTTCGGAGAGGGGTCCAATCTTGCAGCGTACTGGGGCTGTTTCTTTTGCGTAATGAAAGAAGGCCTTTGGGTTTGACTCAATGTTTTTTATAACCCAGGCTTCTTTGTCTGCTCTCTCCTTCACATAGGATTGTTGCAGCCTTTTTTCGATCTCCATCAGTGTCGTTTTTAGGCGGGACCTTTGGCCATTCTTGGGATGCTGGTTGAGTCGATTTGCAACTTTCGTCCGTCGTCTCACGAGGATCTTCCTCTCCCTTGGAATCTTGTTCCTATTTGTTTTGGCCTTGTGCTCTGGGACATATTTCTGGCATATGGCTTGCACAGTAGACATGAAACATTCTAGTTTCATGTCAATGTCTGGTGTGGAGAGACATTTTGGCCAATCCTCTCTGAGGATCTCTTTCTGGATCGATTTCCAGTCCGCTTTGTGTAAGTTCAGATTGGAGAGATTTTGGGTGCTTCCTTTAGCCTGTATGTCTCTGGTTTCTTTTGGCCCAAACATAGACAGCTCTATTATGTTGTGATCCGAAACTAATGTCGGCGTCACTTTCACATCATAAATGATGTCCGTATTGTTCGTGAAGCAGAGATCTAGAATGTTATTCGCTCTAGTTGGTCTGAGAACAGCTTGCTCCATGAATAGGGCATTGGTGAGGTTGAGCAGGCATTCCACCTGTGCTTGCTTGCGATAAGTCGTTCCTGAGAGTATGAGACCTTCGGGCCATTTGACGTTGGGGAAGTTGAAATCACCCATAAGAAATATGGTCACATGGTGTTCCAGTTTCATGAGGATTTCTTTAATTCTAGTGAGGCAATCTTCAAATTTGCCTATGTGGTTTGGAGCATCCGGTGGGCAATATGTATTGCATATGACTATATTATGTTGTCTTATGTATACAATTAGGGTGTCGCATACCGAATTTGAGTATGACAGTAAGACCTGGGGTGTGAGGTCGTCACGGATGTATACAGCAACTCCACCATGGCTCCTTTCCCTTCTGTCTGTTCGCAGTATGACATATTTTGGTACGTGTACTTCTGCATCCTCTATATCAGGGCTGAGGTGAGTTTCCACGAGTGCTATGCATAGGGCTTGATTGCATGCAGCAAGCTCTCTCAGGAAAGAAATTTTGCTTTTATTATTATAATGCAACAGGCCCCCAATATTTAGTAAAAATATTGGCGTGATGCCTGTGCAGGCGTTAGGGGAGGCCATCCCATGTCTGTTGACCGTGGTGGGCAAGGTTTCTCGTCTGTGCTTGGTGTAGCCACGTCAGCTGCTGCGCAATCTTTTGCGCCATGCACAAAAAAGACTCTTGCTCAGCTGCTGCGTTGCGTATGATTTCTGATATATATATTAGTAGTAATAGTATGACAACAAAAGAATGAATGAGACCCCGATATTATGTAAATAGAGGAATTTGTCTGCAATATAATATATGACAATTATTCGGTTGCCAAAATATAACTCTGAGTTTCGGATGTCGGGGCAGTAATCTCCGGCATCTCATCAGTTATTAAAACAAACAAAAATGCTAGGAAAATGACCCTTAAAAAAAGGGAAAAAACCTGCAGGGGAGAAAATAATAAACGCTCATAGAATTCGTGTATGCCCGCATGCACATACATACACATGCGCGCACGCACACCCACGTACATGCGCCTATATGCATATGCTCACTCACACTCGCGTGAAACACATGCATGCACACCCCCACACACGCTTATATGAGCACATATATATACAACGATACACATGTATACATATACATATCCGCACACACGCACACACACACATACATATACCCATACGCGCACAATTATATTTATATACACGTCTAAAATCGCATATACTGTACATGCATATGCTCACTCACACTCGCGTGAAACACATGCATGCACACCCACACACACACCTATATGTATACATATATATGCAGCCATACACATGTACACATATACATACCCGCACACACGCACACACACACACACACACACACACACACACACACACACGCACAAATATGTCCAAATACACGTCTATATACGCACATGCACAAAAATACTAAAGCACATGAACAAAATAAAATTTCGTAAGTCTTTTAACACCTTCCAACAGAAAGTGAAAAAAGATATCAAATACATAAAGAGTTCCAAAAAAAAAAAACGGCAATTTTTTTCTGATAAAACCAAGAACTTATACCTTGTAGAAAACAGCACATATTCACGACTCCTTCACAACAACATTATTAATTTCGTATGTGTATTTCGTGTGCAAGATTCTTGATGTGGATACGTGTGTTGAAAGAAATACAATTAAACCTTGGGAGAGGCATTATGCCGGTAATAAACACACGCACTGGTTCAGTCCTTTATTAATTTATATAGTTTTTTGTTAAATTATTTCATTGCACTCTTGCAATCTCTTCAGTAACTTTCATATATCTTCAAAGTATGTTATCCATAAGAATTCGGCTCTATCACACAGTGTGAAAATCAATATATTAATAGCCGATTTAGTTAGAATAATGAAAAACATATCCCCCTGTGCAGTCCATGGGAGGGGCAAGAACATATTCAAGACTTCATGCATCGCATGCAATGTTCGGAATACAGCCAAAAAGATAGAATCCGGGTATACAGAGGAGCTAACAAGAAATTTGAGGAGATTGTTGTCAAAGATACAAATGGAACACAACCTAGATACTGTAACAAACTACTGGAATAGACTACAAAGGATTAGTGACAAAACAAACAAAAAGACCACGTGGTACAATACCGAGATCAATAATATGTAACACATATCCCTTCAGAAGAACAAGGTGTGTTGAGGAGAGTTGCATTGTGTGCAAAAATAGTCCTGGTGCCAACTGCAAAGCCAGAAATGTAGTCTACAAAATAAGCTGTATGGATGGTGAGTGTAAAAACAGAAACACGACATACATAGGTGAAACGGCAAGAAGTTTGGCTGAGCGTGTAAACGAACATTGGAGGGACTATAATAATCAAAAACAAACATCGGTGCTCTACCAGCATGCCAAAGAACAACATGGTGGTGTACTGGACAGAATTAGCATAGAAATCCTGTCTAGACACCCCGGTGACGCATCGTTGCGACAAATACAGGAGTCGGTCCTCATAACTGAAACGCAACCAATTTTAAACACCAAATACACGTAGATCAGGGCCTTACAATTGCCCATGGTTGCATGTGTTATTCACACATATGATGCGGAATATGAACGTAAATAAATTAATTAAAATGTCTCTATCTGATCTGATATAAACGAAATTGTTACAAACACACATATGGACGCACATACTTACATATAAGCACGAACACATAAGTGCGTGCACACATATGAGCGTGCACACATACGAGCTTGCACACACTCACATGCTCATACCAAACAGTTTCGAAACAACGCCAAAACAACGCCAAAACAACGCCAGATCATACATTCAAAATAAATGGAAGTGGAGAGACAAGTTACTGAAGAGATTGCAAGAGTGCAATGAAATAATTTAACAAAAAACTATATAAATTAATAAAGGACTGAACCAGTGCGTGTGTTTATTACCGGCATAATGCCTCTCCCAAGGTTTAATAACATTATTAATAATTACACTAAAACTTAGCCACAAATTTATAACGGAATTAATAAAGAAGCTAGCATCGTCGTCGCCACACTTAAATTAGATAAAAATAGAGATCCTTCCGAAAAAAGAGGCCATTATAACTATTAAGGACTATAAAAAGAACTTCCTATCTAATCCTAAATGTAGGCTTATTAACCCAGCTAAATCAGAACTTGGCTTTATTAGTAAAGAAATTTTAGGAAAAATCAATGCGAAAGTCAGAAATGTTATTAGGTTAGTACAATGGTCTAATAGTATAGAAGTCGTTGACTGGCTTAAAGCCATTAGGAATAAGAATAAAGTAAGATTTACACAATTCGATATTGTTGATATCTATGCTTCTATCTCTAAAGAACTGCTAGATAAAACCCTCACCTCCGTAAGCGAATTTATAGAAATTAGTACACAAGATAAGGACATAATCTTCCATGCTAGAAAGATCTTACTCTTCAGTGAGAACACAGAGTGGGTCAAGACTACCGATACAGAGGGTGCTTTCGATGTGAGCAAGGGGTCATATGATGGAGCAGATATATGCTATCTCATTGGACTATTCCTACTCGATACGTTGGGGAAGACTTTTCCTGACGTATATTTCGCCATTTACAAAGATGATGCCATAGCTTTAATCACAAATACCAATGGACCAGCACAAGATCGGTTTAGGAAGGACATTATCCAAATGATAAAAACTTTCGATCTTAGAATAGCTACAGATACCAACCTGACGGTTGTCAATTTCCTAGGTGTATCCTCAGATTTAAATAAGAATATTTACAAACCTTATAGGAAGCCCAACGATAGACTTAGTTATATTAATGTAGGTTCCTGCCATCCCCCCATAGTGTTTAAAAATTTAGTTAAAAACATTAGCAAAAGAATTTCTAGCCTCTCCTCCGATAGGGACATTTTTAATAGTGTTGCCCCAGTATATAATAATGCTCTAAAAGATAGTGGATTTAGCGAGGAAATAACCTATACACCTGTGACTAGTCCAATAATAAAGAAAAGGAAACATAGGAATAGGAAAACTATCTGGTTCACACACCCTTACTCCCCCGAAGTGACTTTTAATATAGGTAAATATTTTTTATCACTTACAGATAGATATTTTCCAATCAATCATAGTTACAAAAAATTCTTCATTAGACATAACTTAAAAATCGGTTTTAGCTCAACTACTAATTTTAAAAATATAATCGCACACAACACAGAAAAACAACAAAATGAAACCAGCTGTTCATGCAGAGATAAAAATTTATGCCCGCTAAATGGAGCTTGCATGTCCAAGACCATCATTTATGAAGCCACCGTAGACTCTACAACCACTAAGAACATACTTTCATCAAAGAAATATGTGGATTTCATAGAGAAGAATTTTAAAGCCAGGTTCAACCTTAAGCTTCAGACACTGGGATAAAAGAAAAACAACCAAATTATCCAGTCATATATGGTCCTTAAAAGAAAAAGGTGTCAATTACAACATCTATTGGGAGGTCTTAGCCAAGTGTAAGCCTTGCACGAATGGCAGTGGAAAGTGCGGTCTTCGTGATATGGAAAGATGGCTCATCTGGAAAAGCAGCTTTGACCAGATATAAATATAATTGTGCACGTATGGGTATATGTATGTGTGCGTGTGCGCGTGTGCGGATATGTATATGTGAACATGTGTATGGTTGCATATATATATATGTGCACACATAAGCGTGTGTGTGGGTGTGCATGTATGTGTTTCACATGAGTGTGAGTGAGCATATGCATATAGGCACATGTACGTGGGTGTGCATGCGCACATGTGTATGTATGTACATGCGCGCATACGCGAATTCTGTGAGCGTTTTTTACTTTCTCCCCTGTGGGTTTTTACCCTTTATTTAACGGTCATTTTCATAGTATTTTGTTTGTCTTAATAACTGACGAAATGCTGGAGCAGTTTTCGCCCCGACATCCGAAACTCAGAGTTTTATTATGGCAACCGAATAATTGTCACATATTATATTACAGTTATATATATATATATATATATATATATATATATATATATATATATATATATATATATATATATATATATATATATATATATATATATTTCCGGACCGGACTGTGTGTTGTGTTCATGAGAAAGACACTTCATTTCCTTTTGCTCCAGTTCACTCAGCTGTAGAAATGTGTTGTGATGTCACTGGTGCCAAGCTGTATTGGCCTCAGCCTTTCCCTTAGATAACATTGGTGACATGGAATGGGGAGGCTGGTATGCATGGGCGACTACTGGTCTTTTATAAACAACCTTCCCGGACTCGTGCGTCAGAGAGGAACTTTGTAGGTGCAAACCAATGGAAATTTATGACCGAAGGGTATCTTTTATACACACACACACACACACACACACACACACACACACACACATATATGTATGTATATATATATATATATATATATATATATATATATATATATATATATATATATATATATATATATATATATATATATACACATACATACATAGGTGTAGGAGTGACTGTGTGGTAAGTAGCTTGCTTACCAACCACATGGTTCCGGGTTCAGTGCCACTGCATGACACCTTGGGCAAGTATATTCTACTATAGCCTCGGGCCGACCAAAGCCTTCTGAGTGGATTTGGTTGACGGAAACTGAAAGAAGCCCGTCGTATATATGTATATATATATGTATGTGTGTGTATATGTTTGTATGTCTATTCCCCCCCCCCCCCCCAACATCGCTTGACAACCGATGCTGGTGTGTTTACGTCCCCGTAACTTAGCGGTTCGGCAAAAGAGACCGATAGAATAAGTGCTAGGCTTACAAAGACTAAGTCCTGGGGTCGATTTGCTCGACTAAAGGCGGTGCTCCAGCATGGCCACATCAAATGACTGAAACAAGTAAAAGAGTAAAAAGAGTAAAAGAGTATACATACATATGGATATCATTGTTCAGTTTTATTTCAAAATTTCTTGCCAATAGAGAGAAAACCGTTTTCTAACATTGATCCATCACTGGAATTTCAACATCAACAACAGGATGTTTTTGTTCGTATGTATGTATGTATGTATGTATGTATGCATGTATGTATGTATGTATTCTCATGCATATAGTTGCATATCTAGACATGCTCATATATATTTAAATGATAAGATTTTTACAGTTCCAGTGATGGATTAGATCTGTAGTTTTTGAATTAACTTTCTCTGTTCTGGTTTTGAGAAACCTAATTCCTCAAAATTGGTATTTAGGCAGTGGGTTATATATCCTGGGGCCGCAATAATTACAGGTATAAACTTGAACTTGTAGTATGGATAGAGTAACTGCAGATTTCTCAATAGTTCAGCGTAGATATTCTCTTTTTCACTCATCTTCAGCCTTATGTTAACATCCGCTAGGTAGCTATATATGTATGTATGTATGTATGTATGTATGTATGTATGTATGTGTGTATGTATGTATGTATATATGTATGTATGTATGTATGTATGTATGTATGTATGTATGTATGTATATGTATACACACACACGCACACACACATCAAATGCACACATGTATATACACACACGCACACATATCTTTGCATCTGTATAATGGATTTTGTTCGTGTTTGGATGTGTACTCATGATTGTGGAGTTTCGCTCCTCTTTCCTGGAATTATTCCTGGGACTGTGAGTTCATGGAGTTGTGGGTTCATAAATTTGTGTGTATCGTGTTGTGTTATGGATATGTGTGATCTCCATATATTTGTGCAAAGAGGGAGCTCAGCAAAAGTTTATGGCGGCATGTGTCTTTTATGCATAAAGTTCATATAATGCATATAATTGCTGTACATAGAAAAAAGATCTTTTCAGGTTGGTGGGTGGTGACAAAGTAGGTAGTGGGTTCTGCTTGAAATTTCGGAGTGTGAACAGTTTCTTATGTATACAGGGGGAGAAGGTTTCATCCTTAATATTTAAAATATTTGCATTTGATGTAATGTTTAATTTTTCAGTGATGCAAATTTCGCATCACACACATAAAATTCGCATTAACTGGTCGGTTAAATTTTGTTCGACAGATTATTCATCCAGTTAAGAAAGATGGACTTATGATGTTCGTAAAGGAAAACAGATGATAAGCTGCACTAGCTAGAAAATAATGAGCTGCATTCAATAGAAGGTGATGCTCCGGTAGTAATATTGGTTTCTTGTTAAACTATTGTTGAAAAAGAAATTCAAAGGTCAGAAAGCAAATCTAAAGATAGGCAACGAAAGTCAGGCTGGGCGAGAAAAATACAAAATGCAAAAAAAATACAAAAGAATGAAATAAAACAAAGTGTGATAAAATCAGTAAGTAATGAATAAAAAAATCTAAAGTATACAATATAAATGAATTATAAATGAATTAATCGGTGAAGGGTATAAATTAAATGGAACGAAATTAAAGCTACTTGTAAAATGAAATAGAGCATATATATATCTACTATTAGAAAAAATACGTTTTCAACGGGCTCCCGGTAACGAATGTGCAATGATATACAGTAATCGGCCGGATTTATCTGCAGCCTACCTACATATATGTCCTCCAACGATTTCCTTTCCACATAATTTTCAGAAAAATGGATATCTGTTAAACGAAATTTTCTACAAATACGCTTTAGGTGGTGTAGATTCTGATCATATCGGAATTCGTTATGAAATAAAGATTAAAAAAAAACAGAGAAAAAGTGAATTGTGTCAGTATGTATGTGTACTATTCCACCAATTTATATTTTCATATTAAATTCCGATTTAATCGTAATCTACACACTATATGTCTGAATCTATGTGTGTATTTATATATCAAGCGCAAGTGTTTTAAGTTAGTATAATAACAAAATGTAAATAAATTTGGGGTAACTTTATTTACATTATTTATTTAGAATAAGTATACTTATGCTGATATAGAAACTAATAACCAGCCAATAACTTATTATAGCACCTGAAAACAAAACATTTTTTCCGATTCTTTTTTTTTTATTCCTTTTTTTCTAGATCAGTTAATTCTCACCAACGGTTTGTTTTGCTTGTAATATGTAAATGAGATCCTGGCACAACCACCAACTCGGTATATGTATAAATTCCAGATAATGCAAGTTCTTTCAGCTAATATAGAACTGTAAAGTTGGGGTAAGTTGCAAAAAATTTAATTCAAGGAACCATATGTTTCTTTCTAATTTTGGCACAAGGCCAGTAATTTCAAGATTAAGGTAAAGTTGATTTCGTCGACATTTGAACTCAGAACTTATCGCCAGAAGAAATGCTACTAAGTATTTTGTCCGATGTGGCATCGATTCAACCACTTCGTCGCTTTGAACGGGCCATATAATACTAAAATTTGATTGCTAGTATGAAAATGATAGAGATATATTTTGAAGGCGTACGGCCT
The DNA here is from genome assembly GCF_046866305.1 of Octopus bimaculoides. Taxonomy (NCBI): domain Eukaryota; kingdom Metazoa; phylum Mollusca; class Cephalopoda; order Octopoda; family Octopodidae; genus Octopus; species Octopus bimaculoides. The sequence continues at coordinate 26,559,435 of NC_142946.1, forward strand.
AGTGGTTAGAGTGTTACACTCACGATCATGAGACTGTGATTTTGATTTCCGAACCTGGCGGTCGTGTTCATGACCAAGACACGTCATTTCACATTCCCCCAGTTCACTCAGCTGTAAATGTGACGCCAGTCCTGCGACGGACCGGAGTCTCGTTCAAGGGAAATCTTGTGATCTTAATTACTTATGTGCCATGGAAACCGGATAACTGTCCCTATGAGTACTAGAACTCATGGCAATAACATCTGAGGGGAAAATAGAGATATCATAATACCTCAGGACAAAAGTTAACAGAGGAATTCAGTATAAAACTATATTAACTCTCAATTATAATAACGTTAAGAATTGCCCGTTAAACTTAGAATCACTTTTGAAACCATGTTATTAATAAAACACGTATAACGCTTGTTTAGCTGAGTGCAATATAAATTTCTATTTAATGTAAATGAGTACAGAACGGTATCTTTTTCATTATTCTTTGAGTGCCTTTGAAATAACACATGCAGAATCAATCCCATCACAATTACGTATCAAATTAATTAGCTGAAAGAACTTGCATTATCTAGAATTTATACATATACCGAGTTGGTGGTTGTTCCAGGATCTCATTTACATATTACAAGCAAAACAAACCGTTGGTGAGAATTAACTGATCTAGAAGAAAAAAGAAGAAAAAAAAAGAATCGGAAAAATGTTTTGTTTTCAGGTGCTATATTGGCTGGTTATTAGTTTCTATATCAGCATAAGGATTTTATAGCTATGTTCTTCATTAATATTTTGTGGTTCTTAATGTTTTAATGTCTTATGGTTCTTAAAGTATACGTATTCTATTTAGATAAGAAAACCCAGACATATTTCTATCATTTTATTACTTCAAAAGTTTGTCGTCCACCAAATTATAGCTTAGCATTGCAAGGAGTCTCCACATCCAGTCGTACTGCTTGCACAGATTCCCGTGACTCTCTTTTGCCATCCAATTCTTATTGTTCATTATATACGGTAAGTCTGAGGGACTGCAGTTTATGTCATCACAAATCTGCTTGTCGCCCCCTGCTAGCTCTTCCTTGTGTAGACTCCCATAAAAGAACTTCACAAACAATTTCGTCTTTAGCTTTCCAACAATACTCTGCGAACCCAACTCTATGCTCTTTGATGGTGTCTGATCCTAGACGAAGGTTCCTATACAATCGCTCATTGATCAGACGATCTCACCAGGTAACGTTCAAAGCCATTCTTAGCATACGAGCGTAGGCTCCATCCAGTCTTCTTTCCAATTTTGAGGTCAGCATCCATGCTGAGCAGACTTACAATAGAACAGAAGTGACTGTTGCTTGAAAGAGGTTCCTTTTCATGTTGTCTGAAAGTCTAGAAATCCACACTAGAGATAACTTGTCGACGACACTCGAGGCTTTATCAATGCGTGTATTTACATCGCTTTTGCAGCTAGAAATTTTTTTACCATAATAAGTAAATTCTTATACACAATTGAGAGATGTGCCAGAGACTGTTTTGATCGTCCCATTTTGATTTAAGCTTATCTATTCTGTTTTGGAGACTAATATCTTTTGCTGAACATTCAAGACTATGGAGAAGAGGTTTACACTACATCCACAAAGGAGTAATAGATATCCTGCTACAAAATGCACAGATACACAGTATGTTGATGATTTAGAACTATTCTCCGATCTGAAAAGCTAAACAGAAACTCTTTCCCATTGTATTGAACAAATTATTATAGTATTCAGGCAAATTTTGTCTGTCTAAGAGTCAGATGTCAACTACCTCAATAGCTATCATCCACACACACACACAGAAAGATATAAAATACGCATATTCACAGATGTTTTCAAAGGTTTATATGTCATACTGTACTTACTAAGTAGAATATACAGGGTGCGTAAGATATTTGAGGACAGATTTATGTTCATAAAAAAACCAGATATATAACAGATAATAACTTTATCAATCCAAAAAAGTTATGAAGATAAAAATAAACTTTCTTTTCTATAATGTTATTCAATAAAGCCACCTTCAACTTCAACAACTACTTCTATATGAGATTTAAATCATCTACATGCTCAAATCAAGTGGTCCTGGTTCATTTTGGACATTACTCTGATTATGGCAGCTTTCATAGAATATTTGGTGCTATGGGTGTGTTCAGCAACGCTCCACACGTTATGGGCGTGTTCAACAATGCTCCAATGGATTGAGATCTGGGGAATTAGAAGGCCAAATGTTAGGGGTTGTGTGATCATGAACATTTTCTACC